>NC_092738.1:40160473-40355473 GCF_047496885.1 Scyliorhinus torazame | reverse complement strand
TCCATGGAATAGAATCCCTCCAGTGCAGAAGGACGCCATTCGGCCCATCGGGTCTGCACGGACCCTCTGAAAGAGCACCCTACCCAGGCCCACTCCCCCTCCCTATCCCCGTAATCCCACCTAGAGGCAATTTAGCACAGCCAGAGGAAAGCAGAGTACCCGGAGGAAGCCCACGCAGACACGGGGAGAAATGTGCAAGCTCCACACAGTCACCCGAGGTTGGACTCGAGCCCGGGAGTCTGGCGCTGTGAGGCACGAAAGGACAGGATAAGGTCCGGGATTCTCTGATCGGGGTTCACCCCGCTTGCTGCCAGTGAGAACGACGAATTTGGCACCCAGCCAAATCTCCGTCCACCGCAGTGAGGCCAGAGAATCCCACCAGCGTGAGTGGATGGAGAATTCCGGTCAAGATTTCACCAGCCTTTAAAGGGATAATGGGAATTCCTAAAGACATGCAGGTAAGCTAAATGGTTGCACATGGGGGGCGTGAAATATCGATAGCCATTTCAAAAGCTAAGATAAATGACTGGCAGTTAGTGTGAACCGGGGTTGGATTCTCTCCCACCCCCGCCGGGTCGGAGAATCGCCAGGGGGCGGCATGAATCCCCCCCCCCCCCCCCGCCGGGTCGGAGAATCGCCAGGGGGCGGCGTGAATCCCGCCCCCGCCGGGTCGGAGAATCACCAGGGGGCGGCGTGAATCCCCCCCCCCCCCCCCCGCCGGGTCGGAGAATCGCCAGGGGGCGGCGTGAATCCCCCCCACCCCGCCGGGTCGGAGAATCGCCAGGGGGCGGCGTGAATCCCCCCACCCCCCCGCCGGGTCGGAGAATCGCCAGGGGGCGGCGTGAATCCCACCCCCCCCGCCGGGTCGGAGAATCGCCAGGGGGCTGCGTGAATCCCCCCCCCGCCGGGTCGGAGAATCGCCAGGGGGCAGCGTGAATCCCCCCCCCCCCCGCCGGGTCGGAGAATCGCCAGGGGGCAGCGTGAATCCCCCCCCCCCGCCGGGTCGGTGAATCGCCGGGGGGCGGCGTGAATCACCCCCCCCGCCGGGTCGGAGAATCGCCAGGGGGCGGCGTGAATCCCCCCCCCGCCGGGTCGGAGAATCGCCAGGGGGCGGCGTGAATCCCCCCCCGCCGGGTCGGAGAATCGCCAGGGGGCGGCGTGAATCCCACCCCCCCCCCCGCCGGGTCGGAGAATCGCCAGGGGGCGGCGTGAATCCCACCCCCGCCGGGTCGGAGAATCGCCAGCGGGCGGCGTGAATCCCGCCCCCGCCGGCTGAAGAATTCTCCTGAAGGTGCGGAATCTTCACGCCACTCCTCGGCGCCGGGACCCCCCGCCATGCGGGGTAGGGGAGAATCCCCAGAGGTTTAAGTCTCTTAACAGTCACTGGGGAGGCTCATTGCAATTTGCTAAAGTCAAAAGAACTGCCTGTCTTCTCTCTCAGTGACCACTTCCCTGTATCCGCCACCAACCCGTGCTATAGCAGTGACACAGTGGAGTACCGGGATTCTCCGTTGCGAAACCACCCCGCTATTGCCACTAGCGAGGGCGGAGAACTTGGCCATGCCATTCACAGGATACTCTCTTCCCACCAGTCGTCAATGGGCATTCCCTTTGAGGCCAGCCCCATGCCGCAGAGAAACCTGCGGACCACAGAATCCAGCCATCAGCGAATGGTCGGAGAATTCCGCCCTTGCTCTCCTGATTTAAGGAAAGATGTAAATGTGTTGGCAGCAGTTCAGAGGAGGTTTCCTGATCTCATAGCTGGAATGGGCGAGTTGTCTTATGAGCAAAGGTTGGAGAGGCTACACTTGTGTCCGCTGGAGTTTAGAAGAGGAAGATGCAACTTGATTGAAACATTTAAGGCGAGATCTACCAACCGCGTTACGCCTGCAAGGCAGTGTGGCGCGGCCAGTAGTTGCCGGGTGATCCCTCTTCTGGGATCTACCCGGCTCACCACTCCTCGCGAGGTCTAACGCGATCTCGTGAGACGTCACGGTGTGAATCCCGCTCATTGTGGGCGGGATCATTTTCTGGAAAATCTACGTATTAGAGCGAGACAGCTAGTCTCACTAATACACATCTCCAGGATGTACCCAAGGTGTCGGGATTGAACCCGGGCACTTTGGCGATCGCAGGCGAGCGCCATTCAGTGCTGGACTCCACAAATGGGGACCAGACAGAATGCCACTTGTGGGGGTCTCCCAGGGGATTGGAGGCCCCCAGGCGCTTGCCCTCCGGGCAGGGTGGCACCCTGGCACTGCTGATACCACCTGGGCACCTTGGCATTACCAGCCTGGCACCCTGGCAGTGTCACTTTGGCACCATCTTGGCACTGCCAAGGTGCCCAGGTGGCACTACTAGCTGGCAGGGCCAAGGTTCTAGGCTGGCATTTTTCCCGTGATGGGGACTGGGCCCAGGGATGCCCCTGTGCGAGGGCAGTGAGGTGTGGGGATGCCATTGGGACGCTATTTGAAAATGGCATCCCAATGTCATCTTGCTCTGAGGGATTCCAGCGAGCAGCGGTCCTCAGTGCAGAAAACAGGACAAAGTGAGACCTTGTCGGGGCGTTGCCCGCTGAGGCCCTCAATCTACCCGAATATCCGTTCAATATCGGAGCTCCCAGCGCCGGGAAACACCCAACTAATCACGCACACTACAGTTCCCATTCGGGAACATCGCGCCCACCATATCCTGAGGGGTGTTGACAGGGTGGGTGTGGAGAGGATGTTTCCTCTTGTGGGAGAATCTAGAACTCGGGGTCACTGTTTAAAAATAAGGGGCTGTCATTTCAAACGGAGATGGGGAGAAATGTTTTCTCTCGGGGCGGGGGGGGGGGGGGGGGGTGGGGGGGGGGGGGGGCGTCTCTGCAACTCTCGTCCTCAAAACGCAGCGGAAGCAGAGGCCGAAATTCTCCGGTGGTTGGGATCCACGTTTCCCGCCGGCAGCGCACCCCCGGTCACGGGTATCCCAGCGTGACGAATGTGATATAAAATAGTTACTTTAGAGATACTAGTTAATGTAATGTAGAAATAAGCCACTTTGATTCTGGCAGTTAGGGACAAAGGGGTTTGAGACCGCATGGAAAAAGCAGGAAGAGGTATGTCTATGAGAGTGATGCTGCATTGATAGGGGCCAGAGAAAGGGATTGGAAGTGAGCCAATCAGAATAGATCGAACAGGTCAGGAGGGACATAGGCTGACCTATGTCCGTCGAGTATGTGAAACTTGATACCATTTGAATTGATTTGCAGAGATCCCTTTGTTTCTTTGTTCATTCGCTTTCTGGGATATAGGAAACTGGATGTCTCTTATATTTCTATGAAATGAATCAAGCTTGCAAGCTAAATAAATAACTTATTTTTACGTGCGAATCCATCTCAACTTTTATTGAGGCCAGACTGACAGAGAAAGAAATTTGGGGATCAACATTTGGTGCCGAAAACCGGGATTTCTCAGGGCGATCCTGATCCAACTGCGAAATCAGAATTCGACTGATTATGAACAGGAGGATGGGGAACAAAGGGCCCTCAATGTAGAACTGGAAAACGACCGCGCATTGATTGTTCCCCTCTTCTTATCGTCTGATTAGTCTGGTCACTCGCGGTTGGCACAGAAAGACCGCCTCGACGAAATCACAGGTCAGTCTGGGGATTAGCACTTTAATTGATGGGATTTCATATTGTTGTTTCGGCTTGGGTTAGGGTTTTGGGCTGATGGGACTTTAGTAATGAAGGTTCAGTCTATAATATGGGTTCAGAGGCTGATGTGACTTCATTAATGAAGGTTCAGTCTATTATATGGGTTCAGAGGCTGATGTGACTTCATTAATGAAGGTTCAGTCTATTATATGGGTTCAGAGGCTGATGTGACTTCATTAATGAAGGTTCAGTCTATTATATGGGTTCAGAGGCTGATGTGACTTCATTAATGAAGGTTCAGTCTATTATATGGGTTCAGGGGCTGATGGGACTTCAATAGATGAAGGTTCAGTCCAGTCTAACTTTTTAAATCTGAAGATGGTTCAACTCTATGTGTGAGTGTTTTAAATATATAGTTGATTCAGCTAAAATTGTCTCCTTGGACTGTAAAGTTCCGAGGTCTAGTTGAGATTGTGAGGAATGCTGCATATTGGTTGAAGCAGAAGTCTCTCAAAGGGTTAACAGCAGCAGGTGAAGTTGAAAACAGACAGTGCTTCTCACTCAGGCTTTGAGATAACAGCAGCAGCCGTAGTGTAATCGGATACCTTTCCTTTGAGTCAGTGAACACCAGCAAAGTTACGTTTTGAATTAATTAAAGGAAACCAGTGGGTTTCTCCACCTCTTTGATAAAAGTTATTATTTTCGAAAGCAATTGATTGAAATTGCCAGAATCTTAAGTTTTACTTACTTGAAATAAGGTTTATCTCATTTTATCTGGAGATTAATAGAAACTTAAAGAAGATCATGGACACCATTTTAAAAAGTGTCAATCTGGAGATGATAGTTGATTTTGCTAATACTTATGTGTATGTAAAAGAAAAAAAAACTTGTTAAAAGAAAAATTGTTAAGATAAAGAAATAATTAAGTTGTAAATGTTATACAAGTTTGTGTTAAGCAAATTGTAAATTTAGTTCTGAGTTGAGATCAGAGCTAAGCTTGCAAGTTGCAGTAATTCAATTTGAATTTTCAAACATTTTTAAGTTTTAAAAAAAAGAGAGCAAATAGAGAAAAGAAGGACACAGATCTTGAATGCGTTGAATAGCACATTTCAAAGGCCCATAAATCTTTCTGTTATCTTAGACCTAAAACCTAGGAAGATTGAAGAGCCAGAGGAATTTCTGGAGCATTTTAATGAAATCTACCGGGGGCAGTCAGGCGATTTGCTGTATCAAAATGGTCAGAATTCCCCTCAATACTGTGCTATGTTAATGCATTGCCTACCACCTTCTGTGGTTACTGCTGTGAAATGTAATAACATGAATTGGACAGAGAACGACCCTTCCCAGATGGCAAGGGCAGTCAGAATTTACTGGAAGGAGGGTGTAGGCCAAGAAGGAGGCTCAGTTACAAAGGTTAAGACTGAGTATGTAATGAAAAAGGATGATCTGCGACCCCAACAAGCGGCAGAAATGGTAGTTTACCAGCAGGAGCCCCAATATAGTGACTTTGGGTGGGTGGATCAGCGAAGAGGAGGATGAGACAACAGTGCTATATTTCTATCACCCCCCAGTGGTGGACGTTAGACGTTGAACAGTCACTGCATCACGTTACCCTGGCCTATGACAGAACTGGACGAAACAGGGAGTTGGAGGACAAATACCGGCCATTACTTGAGACCGAATGGCCAGTCAAGGTTACAGCCACAGTCATGGGAAAAGAAGGTACAGCCGATTTTGTTACAATATCACCACATTTATGGCCACAGTCAGCTTCGGTAAGCCCTCATATTACACGTCAGGTCCATGACCAGTACCATGCCAGGGATATGGGGCGAATGGTCAGCATCTTACCGCAGCTCGTCAGAATAGGTATGAGATATACCTTTTGAACAATCCACGTCTGACATTTAAATACTGTACCACTATCAATCCAGCCTGTTTTCTTAGTGGTCCCCCTGTCCATGAAGACGCACCTGGCCCCGACTGTTTAGCCTTGATTCAGGAAACTACCACAATAAGGGGCGATTTGAGTGACATTTCGTCAGAACAACCTGACATGATTATGTGTGGTCAAATATCCCACCGGGGTTTAGTTAATGACCTACTGCAGGCCCTCCTTATGCCCGCGCAGATTTCCATTATTAAATGCGCTGCCCACACGAATGGTACAACCCCAGCTGACGTTGGTAATGAACAAGCAGATCGTGCAGCGCGCACAGCCGCACAAATTCAGCAAGTGATGGTGCCTAAAATGTTAAGTCAGACTCAACGATCTACTATGAATATGTCTGCTTCTGACAAGTCAATGCCAACCATCAAAGACGTCATAAGGTTACAGGAGGACGCTCCTGAGAGTGATAAACAAATGTGGAAACGGTTAGGTTGTACATATGATTCTGTTTCCTCTTTATGGACCACGCCTGCACATCAGACTTGTATGTCTGATGTACTGGCTTTATGGGTCACTGAATGTGTACACTTTGCAACTCATTGTGGGGCTCGGGGGACTAGTGATTTGTTGCTGGACACTTGGTGGCACCCTAAAATGCAGGGGTTGGCCCAAAGTATCAGTAATCGGTGTTTGATTTGTCAGCAATATAACACCGGAAAAGGTATCCCTTGTGGGAAGGGGCAAACCCCGTTGCCCAGTGGTCCCTTTGAGACGCTCCAAATGGATTACATTGAGTTGGAAAGGTGTCAATGTTACAAATATGTTTTGGTCATTGTGGATGTGTTCAGCAGATGGGTCGAGGCGTATCCGACTATCTATAGTAAAGCTGCTACTGTGGTTAAAGTCTTGATGAGGGAAATCATTCCCCGGTACGGTATACCAGCTCAGTTAAGTTCTGATAATGGGCCTCATTTTATTGGACAAATTAACAAGGAGTTTTGCTCCCAGTTGGGCATACGCCAGCAGTTACACTGTGCTTACAGACCGCAGGCGGCCGGGTTGGTTGAGAGACACAATCAGACCCTCAAAACTAAATTGGCTAAATTAAGAGCAGACACGGGACTGACATGGCTTAAGTTGCTCCCCGTTGCCCTCTTCCAGCTGCGGGTTACACCTGCGGGACCGGCCCGGCTCTCTCCCGCCGAGATTCTCTATGGCAGGCCTCTTAGAACTCCCTGGAGCCTGCAGGTTCCCAGACGGGTTCAGTTTCATCAGATGACTGAAGAAATGACCGCCTATGTTCTAGCCCTTACGCAAGTGCTCAAGGAACTCCATGGCCAAGTCCGCGCGGCTCACCAGCCATTGCCCCAGTACCTAGCTCACTTTCAGTCCAGCCCGGTAGTTATGTCATGGTCAAAAATTGGACTAGGAAGGGGTCGGAGCCGCGATGGGACGGGCCCTTCCAAGTTCTCCTTACCACCCCCACAGCAGTTAAAGTGGAGGGGCGAAGTGCTTGGGTCCACCTACATCACTGTAAATTGAGCCCATCTCCACTACTGTAAAAGGTCGGATACTAACCTGCCTCCCTTCTCCAGTGCTATTTTACAGGTGTGGAGCATGATGGAGTGGCTACGCATCGTCTGTCTGATATTTGGCCTCACTTCGCTTGGCGTGTTATTGGCGATGGACATGGAAAAGGGGAATATTATGTATCTGTGTAGCCCCAACCAATCTACAAGGATACATCACCTATGCAAAGGTGATGTTCTTCGCTGCCCCCATATACGAGGACATGGTATCGACTCATGGAAGGTCATCAAAGTTAAGGAGAATGCAGGAGTCATGAAGCAGCTGCACCGGTCCCGGCGATGGGAAGGGAACATTATATGGACATTGCCTTGTTTTTGGAATACATGTAAATTTGATTTTGGATGTGTTAAGAGTGGTACAATAAAGGTAAAATCAGGCTGTCAGAAGAGTGTAGGAAGAGACCATGAGAAAGAGAAAGGGACTAGAGAGAGGACGGGGCATATGAGAAGGGAAGTACAGCTAGAACGTAGGTTACCGGGAGATACACTTAAGTTAGTTAAAGGCCAAACTGAGGAAAACCCGGGTAGTAAACCTTGGGAGCCCTCGGGGCAATAACCAAGGAGTTGTCTCAGCTACGGTTGTTTGCAATGCAGAACCGGTATGCTTTTGACTATCTTCTGGCCCGTGAGGGTGGGGTATGCGCCATAGTACAGGGCAAGTGTATCATGGGTGTTCAGGACTTGACCGCTAACATTACTAAATTTATGGATCGCATACGGGATCACTTGGACGGGATGCAGGATCCTGACTCTTGGGGTAACTGGGGATTTGGAGGATGGAAGGACTGGTTGATAAATATGGCCATGTATCTAGTGGTAGCTATCGGCTGCATCTTTGTGGGCCTGGCCATCCTTAAATGTGTGATGGGTAGAATGCGGGGTGCACTAGATCAGATCACCGCCCCAATCACCGGAAAAAAAAATTTAACTGTTAAAATCCATGAGGGTGAGGCAGATGAAGGGGGGCTAAGACAGGAATTGGAAATGCAGCGACAGATCTTTTTAGATGAGGAACCGTAGCTATGGATTGGATAGTTCGGTTATCATGGAATGATAAAAGGAGGGAATGACGAATGTGATATAAAATAGTTACTTTAGAGATACTAGTTAATGTAATGTAGAAATAAGCCACTTTGATTCTGGCAGTTAGGGACAAAGGGGTTTGAGACCGCATGGAAAAAGCAGGAAGAGGTATGTCTATGAGAGTGATGCTGCATTGATAGGGGCCAGAGAAAGGGATTGGAAGTGAGCCAATCAGAATAGATCGAACAGGTCAGGAGGGACATAGGCTGACCTATGTCCGTCGAGTATGTGAAACTTGATACCATTTGAATTGATTTGCAGAGATCCCTTTGTTTCTTTGTTCATTCGCTTTCTGGGATATAGGAAACTGGATGTCTCTTATATTTCTATGAAATGAATCAAGCTTGCAAGCTAAATAAATAACTTCTTTTTACGTGCGAATCCATCTCAACTTTTATTGAGGCCAGACTGACAGAGAAAGAAATTTGGGGATCAACAAGCGGTGTGGAGTGGTTTCAATGTCAAGCGGCGGGAAGGGAGAATCTTGCCGCCAGCAAACGGCACGCGGCTGAGAAACACGGTGGCGGGGGAGTGGAGAATCCTGGCCCATGATATGCAAATTAATCCAGGTTGGGGAATTGGAGGAGACCCTAGATTCCACATTTCACTCAATCTGTGCCAACAGTGAACCCGTTCCAATCATAGTTCAGTTCTGAGTGGTCCTGGAAGAATGTTCTTTAAAGAAGTGCCACATCTGTGTCAACACATATCCCGTTTGCACGCTGTGTCACTTCCTTTCTCCAGGTACAGATAGGCACATGGCCTATTTTACTGAAGTGATTCTCTGTTCTATCATGCCTGTGTCCAAAGATGTGCAGGTTAGGTGGATTGGCCATGATAAATTGTCCCTTAGTGTTCAAAGATGTGCAGGTTAGGTGGATTGGCCGTGACAAATTGCCCCTTAGTGTCCAAAGATGTACAGGTTAGGTGGATTGGCTGTGTTAAACTGTCCCTTAGTGTCCAAAGATGTGCAGGTTAGGTGGATTGACCATGTTAAATTGCCCCTTAGTGTCCAAAGATGTGCAGGTTAGGTGGATTGGCCATGATAAATTGTCCCTTAGTGTTCAAAGATGTGCAGGTTAGGTGGATTGGCCATGATAAATTGTCCCTTAGTGTCCAAAGATGTACAGGTAGGTGGATTGGCCATGTTAAATTGTCCCTTAGTGTCCAAGGATGTGCAGGTTAGGTGGATTGGCCATAATAAATTGTCCCTTAGTGTCCAAAGATGTGCAGATTAGGTGGATTGGCCATGCTAAATTGTCCCTTAGTGTCCAAAGATGTGCAGGTTAGGTGGATTGGCCGTGTTAAATTGTCCCTTAGTGTCCAAAGATGTACAGGTTAGGTGGATTGGCCATGATAAATTGTCCCATAGTGTCCAAAGATGTGCAGGTTAGGTGGATTGGCCATGTTAAATTGTCCCTTAGTGTCCAAAGATGTACAGGTTAGGTGGATTGGCCATGTTAAATTGTCCCTTAGTGTCCAAAGATGTACAGGTTAGGTGGATTGGCCGTGATAAATTGTCCCTTAGTGTCCAAAGATGTGCAGGTTAGGTGGATTGGCCATGATAAATTGTCCCTTAGTGTCCAAAGATGTGCAGGTTAGGGGGATTGGCCATGATAAATTGCCCCTTAGTGTCCAAAGAAGTGCAGGTTAGGTGGATTGGCCATGTTAAATTGTCCCTTAGTGTCCAAAGATGTACAGGTTAGGTGGATTGGCCATGTTAAATTGTCCCTTAGTGTCCAAAGATGTACAGGTTAGGTGGATTGGCCGTGATAAATTGTCCCTTAGTGTCCAAAGATGTGCAGGTTAGGTGGATTGGCCATGATAAATTGTCCCTTAGTGTCCAAAGATGTGCAGGTTAGGGGGATTGGCCATGATAAATTGCCCTTTAGTGTCCAAAGAAGTGCAGGTTAGGTGGATTGGCCATGTTAAATTGTCCCTGAGTGTCCAAAGATGTGCAGGTTAGGTGGATTGGCTATGAGAAATTGTCCCTTTGTGCCCAAAGATGTGCAGGTTAGGTGGATTGGCCATGTTAAATTGTCCCTTAGTGTCCAAAGATGTGCGGGTTAGGTGGATTGGCCATGATAAATTGTCCCTTAGTGTCCAAAGATGTGCAGGTTAGGTGGATTGGCCGTGCTAAATTGTCCCTTAGTGTCCAAAGATGTGCAGGTTAGGTGGATTGGCCATGTTAAATTGTCCCTTTGTGTCCAAAGATGTGCAGGTTAGGTGGATTGGCCGTGTTAAATTGTCCCTTAGTGTCCAAAGATGTGCAGGTTAGGTGGATTGGCCATGTTAAATTGTCCCTTCGTGTCCAAAGATGTACAGGTTAGGTGGATTGGCCGTGCTAAATTGTCCCTTAGTGTCCAAAGATGTGCAGGTTAGGTGGATTGGCCATGATAAATTGTCCCTTAGTGTCCAAAGATGTACAGGTTAGGTGGATTGGCCGTGTTAAATTGTCCCTTAGTGTCCAAAGATGTACAGGTTAGGTGGCTTGGCCATGCTAAATTGTCCCTTAGTGTCCAAAGATGTGCAGGTTAGGTGGGTTGGCCATGCTAAATTGTCCCTTAGTGTCCAAAGATGTGCAGGTTAGGTGGATTGGCCATGATAAATTGTCCCTTAGTGTCCAAAGATGTGCAGGTTAGGGGGATTGGCCATGATAAATTGTCCCTTAGTGTCCAAAACGTTGGGAGGGGTTATGGGGATAGGGTGGGGGCGTGCGCTGAAGTAATGTGCTCTTTCCGAGACTAAAAGAGAAATTGCTTGAAAATCTCAGCAAGTCTGGCAGCATCTGTAGGGAGAGAAAAGAGCGAACGTTTGTCAAAGCTAACAGGCAGAGAAAGTGGGGAATATTTATACACTGTGGAGGGAGAATGAAAGATGAGTCATAGCCACAGAAACCCAGGGAAACCGGGTGCTAATGGCCACAGAAACCAAGGGGACAGAGCGCTAATGGCAGACCCCAGAGAGAACAAAAGATGTGAAAGGCCAAACAGCAGAGAAACTAACATCAGAGGGTGAACTGTAGATGTGGGAGGAGGGGAAGTGGGAAGCAAAGAGGAGAAAGATTAAGGAAAGGGGGATAAGATAACGGGAAAGAGTCGGGGAAATGTATATAAAGAAAGACAAGAAAGAAAAAAATGTAAATTAAAATGAAATGGGATGAAAACAAATGAGTCGAGGTGGGGTGGAGCTGATCATCTGAAGTTGATGAATTCAATTCATAGAATTCATAGAATTTACAGTACACCAATTGACAAAGAGTCATTGGACTCGAAACGTTCGCTCTTTTCTCTCCCTACAGATGCTGCCGGACTTGCTGAGATTTTCAAGCATTTTCTCTTTTAGTCTCGGAAAGAGCACCTTACTTCAGCGCACGCCCCCACCCTATCCCCATAACCCCTCCCAACGTTTTGGACACTAAGGGACAATTTATCATGGCCAATCCACCTAACCTACAGTACACCAGTACAGCCCCCTGGTGACTGACCCCTCCACCCTGGGAAAGATTGCCTGCCCATTCACTCTATCCATGCCCCTCAATCTTGTAGACGTCTATCAGGTCGCCCCTCAACCCCCGTCTTTCTAATGAAAACAGTCCGAGTCTATTCAGCCTCTCCACATAGCTAACACCCTCCAGACCAGGCAACATCCTGGTAAACCTCCTCTGCACCCTCTCCAAAGCCTCCACATCCTTCTGGTAGTGGCAACATTCCAAGTGCGGCCTTACCAAGGTTCTATACAACTGCAGCCTGACTTGCCAGTTTTGATACTCGATGCCCCGTCCAATGAAGGCGAGCATTCCGTCTGCTTTCTTGACTACCTTGTCCACTTGTGTTGCCACTTTCAAAGATCTGTGGACCTGCACGCCCAGATCTCTCTGACTTTCTATATTCCTGAGTGTTTTGCCATTTACGGTATATTTCCCCTCTATGTTAGACCTACCAAAATGCATTACCTCACATTTGTCTGGATTAAACTCCATTTGCCATTTCTCTGCCCAAGTCTCCAACCTATCCATGTCCTGCTGCATCTTCTGAGAATCCTCAACACTGTCAGCCACTCCACCAACCTTTGTGTCGTCTGCAAACTTACTAATCAGACCGGCTACATTTTCCTCCAAATCATTTATATATACTACAAACAGCAACGGTCCCAGCACTGATCCCTGTGGAACACCACAGGTCACAGCCCTCCAATTAGAAAAGCATCCTTCCATTGCTACTCTCTGCCTTCTATGACCTAGCCAGTTCTGTATCCACCTTGCCAGCTCACCCCTGATCCCGTGTGACTTCACTTTTTGTACCAGTCTACCATGAGGCACCTTGTCAAAGGCCTTACTGAAGTCCATATAGACAACATCCACTGCCCTACCTGCATCAATCATCTTAGTGACCTCCTCGAAAAACTCTATCAAGTTAGTGAGGCATGACCTCCCCTTCACAAAACCAGAGAGAGCGCAGAAAAGGTCCGGAAAATGGTTGCAGGGATGAGGAACTTTGTGGGCAGATTGGAGAATCTGGGACTGTTTTCCTTGGAGGAGAGAAGGCGGAGAGGAGATTTGATCGAGATGTTCAAAATCATGAGGGAGTCTGGACAGAGTCGATGGGGAGAAACTGTTCCCATTGGTGGAAGGTTCTAGAACTAGAGGGACACGGATTGAAGGTGATTGGTGAAAGAAGCGATGACAACATGAGGAGAAACATTTTCACACAGCGAGTGGGTAGGATCTGGGATGTGCGCCCTGAGAGTGTGGCGGAGGCAGAGTCACAAAGCGAGTGGGTAGGGTCTGGGATGTGCAGCCTGAGAGTGTGGCGGAGGCAGAGTCACACAGCGAGTGGGTAGGGTCTGGGATGTGTGGCCTGAGAGTGTGGCGGAGGCAGAGTCACACAGCGAGTGGGTAGGATCTGGGATGTGCAGCCTGAGAGTGTGGCGGAGGCAGGGTCACACAGCGAGTGGGTAGGGTCTGGGATGTGCAGCCTGAGAATGTGGTGGAGGCAGAGTCACACAGCGAGTGGGTAGGGTCTGGGATGTGCGGCCTGAGAGTGTGGCGGAGGCAGAGTCACACAGCGAGTGGGTAGGGTCTGGGATGTGCGGCCTGAGAGTGTGGCGGAGGCAGAGTCACACAGCGAGTGGGTAGGATCTGGGATGTGCGGCCTGAGAGTGTGGCGGAGGCAGAGTCACACAGCGAGTGGGTAGGGTCTGGGATGTGCAGCCTGAGAGTGTGGGGGAGGTAGAGTCACACAGCGAGTGGGTAGGGTCTGGGATGTGCGGCCTGAGTGTGTGGCGGAGGCAGAGTCACACAGCGAGTGGGTAGGGTCTGGGATGTGCAGCCTGAGAGTGTGGCGGAGGCAGAGTCACACAGCGAGTGGGTAGGGTCTGGGATGTGCGGCCTGAGAGTGTGGCGGAGGCAGAGTCACACAGCGAGTGGGTAGGGTCTGGGATGTGCGGCCTGAGAGTGTGGCGGAGGCAGAGTCACACAGCGAGTGGGTAGGATCTGGGATGTGCGGCCTGAGAGTGTGGCGGAGGCAGAGTCACACAGCGAGTGGGTAGGGTCTGGGATGTGCAGCCTGAGAGTGTGGGGGAGGTAGAGTCACACAGCGAGTGGGTAGGGTCTGGGATGTGCGGCCTGAGTGTGTGGCGGAGGCAGAGTCACACAGCGAGTGGGTAGGGTCTGGGATGTGCGGCCTGAGAGTGTGGGGGAGGCAGAGTCACACAGCGAGTGGGTAGGGTCTGGGATGTGCAGCCTGAGAGTGTGGCGGAGGCAGAGTCACACAGCGAGTGGGTAGGATCTGGGATGTGCAGCCTGAGAGTGTGGCGGAGGCAGAGTCAATCGAGGCTTTCCAAAGGGAATTGGATCATTATCTGACCGGGAAAAGAAGTGAGAGGACTACAGGGAAAAGGTGAGGCAGTGGGGCCAGCTGGGTGGCTCTTACAGAGAGCTGGCATTGCCACAATGGGCTGAATGGCCTCCTTCTGTGCTGTAACCATTCTATGCTTCCACAAAGCAGTGACTCCCAATCTGTGTTGCAATAGCCTTGATGAACTTAATGGGGCTCAAACCAGGGGTAATCAACAATAGCAATTTGTATCGGTATAGCATGTTTAGCTTTGAAAAGCCCCAAGGTGTTTCACAGGAATGTTGTCCAACAAAGCTTGACACAAACTACAGAGATAGATGCCTACGTAGGGAGCCAGGTTTAGAAATAAAAAGGAGTGAGAGAGGCGGAATGGTGAGTTAAATCAGGGCTGCTCCATTGGCCAAGATTCTAACAAGTACCTTTGAGGGGCTGGAGGAGATTATAGAGTGTGATAGCCCCATGAGAACCAAGGCAAACATTGTTGACCACCCCTTGGGAATTATGGAGTACCGGCTTGCCAGGGAGGCAACAGAGGCCACCCAGCTGTAGCTTGTTAGACCTACATCTAAAGTTTGGCACAAGCAGGGCAGAGAGAGACTGGATTGGGAGAGAGTTACTGCTGTGGGCAGGTTATCGTATATAGTTCAATAAATCCTTGTTCAACTACCGCTGGCTTCCTCAAGTTACTAAATAGAGATACTGACTGCAATTCTCCGTCCGTTCGCAAAGAACAAAGAAAAGTACAGCACAGGAACAGGCCCTTCGGCCCTCCAAACCTGTGCCGACCATGCTGCCCGACTAAACTACAATCTTCTACACTTCCTGGGTCCGTATCCCTCTATTCCCATCCTATTCATGTATTTGTCAAGGTGCCCCTTAAATGTCACTATCGTCCCTGCTTCCACCACCTCCTCCGGCAGCGAGTTCCAGGCA
Source organism: Scyliorhinus torazame (assembly GCF_047496885.1). Lineage (NCBI taxonomy): Eukaryota > Metazoa > Chordata > Chondrichthyes > Carcharhiniformes > Scyliorhinidae > Scyliorhinus > Scyliorhinus torazame. Next base: position 40,340,482 of record NC_092738.1, on the reverse strand, counting down.
CCCACTACCCTCTGCGTAAAAAACTTGCCTCGTACATCTACTCTAAACCTTGCCCCTCTCACCTTAAACCTATGCCCCCTAGTAATTGTCCCCTCTACCCCGGGGAAAAGCCTCTGACTATCCACTCTGTTTATGCCCCTCATAATTTTGTAGACCTCTATCAGGTCACCCCTCAACCTCCGTCGTTCCAGTGAGAACAAACCAAGTTTATTCAACCGCTTCTCATAGCTAATGCCCTCCATACCAGGCAACATCCTGGTAAATCTCTTCTGCACCCTCTCTAAAGCCTCCACATCCTTCTGGTAGTGTGGCGACCAGAATTGAACACTATACTCCAAGTGTGGCCTAACTAAGGTTCTATACAGCTGCAACATGACTTGCCAATTCTTATACTCAATGCCCCGGCCAATGAAGGCAAGCATGCCGTATGCCTTCTTGACTACCTTGTCCACCTGTGTTGCCCCTTTCAGTGACCTGTGGACCTGTACACCTAGATCTCTCTGACTTTCAATACTCTTGAGGGTTCTACCATTCACTGTATATTCCCTACCTGCATTAGACCTTCCAAAATGCATTACCTCACATTTGTCCGGATTAAACTCCATCTGCCATCTCTCCGCCCAAGTCTCCAAACAATCTAAATCCTGCTGTATCCTCCGACAGTCCTCATCGCTATCCGCAATTCCACCAACCTTGGTGTCATCCGCAAACTTACTAATCGGACCAGTTACATTTTCCTCCAAATCATTTATATATACTACGAACAGCAAAGGTCCCAGCACTGATCCCTGCGGAACACCACTGGTCACAGCCCTCCAATTAGAAAAGCATCCTTCCATTGCTACTCTCTGCCTTCTGTGACCGAGCCAGTTCTGTATCCACCTTGCCAGCTCACCCCTGATCCCGTGTGACTTCACCTTTTGTACTAGTCTACCATGAGGGACCTTGTCAAAGGCCTTACTGAAGTCCATATAGACAACATCCACTGCCCTACCTGCATCAATCATCTTTGTCACCTCCTCAAAAAACTCGATCAAGTTAGTGAGGCATGACCTCCCCTTCACAAAACCAGAGAGAGCGCAGAAAAGGTCCGGAAAATGGTTGCAGGGATGAGGAACTTTGTGGGCAGATTGGAGAATCTGGGACTGTTTTCCTTGGAGGAGAGAAGGCGGAGAGGAGATTTGATCGAGATGTTCAAAATCATGAGGGAGTCTGGACAGAGTCGATGGGGAGAAACTGTTCCCATTGGTGGAAGGTTCTAGAACTAGAGGGACACGGATTGAAGGTGATTGGTGAAAGAAGCGATGACAACATGAGGAGAAACATTTTCACACAGCGAGTGGGTAGGATCTGGGATGTGCGGCCTGAGAGTGTGGCGGAGGCAGAGTCACACAGCGAGTGGGTAGGGTCTGGGATGTGCGGCCTGAGAGTGTGGCGGAGGCAGAGTCACACAGCGAGTGGGTAGGATCTGGGATGTGCAGCCTGAGAGTGTGGCGGAGGCAGAGTCACACAGCGAGTGGGTAGTGTCTGGGATGTGCAGCCTGAGAGTGTGGCGGAGGCAGAGTCACACAGCGAGTGGGTAGGATCTGGGATGTGCGCCCTGAGAGTGTGGCGGAGGCAGAGTCACACAGCGAGTGGGTAGGGTCTGGGATGTGCAGCCTGAGAGTGTGACGGAGGCAGAGTCACACAGCGAGTGGGTAGGGTCTGGGATGTGCAGCCTGAGAGTGTGGCAGAGGCAGAGTCACACAGCGAGTGGGTAGGGTCTGGGATGTGCGGCCTGAGAGTGTGGCGGAGGCAGAGTCACACAGCGAGTGGGTAGGGTCTGGGATGTGCGGCCTGAGAGTGTGGCGGAGGCAGAGTCACACAGCGAGTGGGGAGGGTCTGGGATGTGCGGCCTGAGAGTGTGACGGAGGCAGAGTCACACAGCGAGTGGGTAGGGTCTGGGATGTGCGGCCTGAGAGTGTGACGGAGGCAGAGTCACACAGCGAGTGGGTAGAATCTGGGATGTGCAGCCTGAGAGTGTGGGGGAGGCAGAGTCACACAGCGAGTGGGTAGGGTCTGGGATGTGCGGCCTGAGAGTGTGGGGGAGGCAGAGTCACACAGCGAGTGGGTAGGGTCTGGGATGTGCAGCCTGAGAGTGTGGCGGAGGCAGAGTCACACAGCGAGTGGGTAGGATCTGGGATGTGCAGCCTGAGAGTGTGGCGGAGGCAGAGTCAATCGAGGCTTTCCAAAGGGAATTGGATCATTATCTGACCGGGAAAAGAAGTGAGAGGACTACAGGGAAAAGGTGAGGCAGTGGGGCCAGCTGGGTGGCTCTTACAGAGAGCTGGCATTGCCACAATGGGCTGAATGGCCTCCTTCTGTGCTGTAACCATTCTATGCTTCCACAAAGCAGTGACTCCCAATCTGTGTTGCAATAGCCTTGATGAACTTAATGGGGCTCAAACCAGGGGTAATCAACAATAGCAATTTGTATCGGTATAGCATGTTTAGCTTTGAAAAGCCCCAAGGTGTTTCACAGGAATGTTGTCCAACAAAGCTTGACACAAACTACAGAGATAGATGCCTACGCAGGGAGCCAGGTTTAGAAATAAAAAGGAGTGAGAGAGGCGGAATGGTGAGTTAAATCAGGGCTGCTCCATTGGCCAAGATTCTAACAAGTACCTTTGAGGGGCTGGAGGAGATTATAGAGTGTGATAGCCCCATGAGAACCAAGGCAACCATTGTTGACCACCCCTTGGGAATTATGGAGTACCGGCTTGCCAGGGAGGCAACAGAGGCCACCCAGCTGTAGCTTGTTAGACCTACATCTAAAGTTTGGCACAAGCAGGGCAGAGAGAGACTGGATTGGGAGAGAGTTACTGCTGTGGGCAGGTTATCGTATATAGTTCAATAAATCCTTGTTCAACTACCGCTGGCTTCCTCAAGTTACTAAATAGAGATACTGACTGCAATTCTCCGTCCGTTCGCAAAGAACAAAGAAAAGTACAGCACAGGAACAGGCCCTTCGGCCCTCCAAACCTGTGCCGACCATGCTGCCCGTCTAAACTACAATCGTCTACACTTCCTGGGTCCGTATCCCTCTATTCCCATCCTATTCATGTATTTGTCAAGGTGCCCCTTAAATGTCACTATCGTCCCTGCTTCCACCACCTCCTCCGGTAGCGAGTTCCAGGCACCCACTACCCTCTGCGTAAAAAACTTGCCTCCACATCTACTCTAAACCTTGCCCCTCTCACCTTAAACCTATGCCCCCTAGTAATTGTCCCCTCTACCCCGGGGAAAAGCCTCTGACTATCCACTCTGTTTATGCCCCTCATAATTTTGTAGACCGCAATCAGGTCACCCCTCAACCTCCGTCGTTCCAGTGAGAACAAACCAAGTTTATTCAACCGCTTCTCATAGCTAATGCCCTCCATACCAGGCAACATCCTGGTAAATCTCTTCTGCACCCTCTCTAAAGCCTCCACATCCTTCTGGTAGTGTGGCGACCAGAATTGATCACTATACTCCAAGTGTGGCCTAACTAAGGTTCTATACAGCTGCAACATGACTTGCCAATTCTTATACTCAATGCCCCGGCCAATGAAGGCAAGCATGCCGTATGCCTTCTTGACTACCTTGTCCACCTGTGTTGCCCCTTTCAGTGACCTGTGGACCTGTACACCTAGATCTCTCTGACTTTCAATACTCTTGAGGGTTCTACCATTCACTGTATATTCCCTACCTGCATTAGACCTTCCAAAATGCATTACCTCACATTTGTCCGGATTAAACTCCATCTGCCATCTCTCCGCCCAAGTCTCCAAACAATCTAAATCCTGCTGTATCCTCAGACAGTCCTCATCGCTATCCGCAATTCCACCAACCTTGGTGTCATCCGCAAACTTACTAATCGGACCAGTTACATTTTCCTCCAAATCATTTATATATACTACAAAGAGCAAAGGTCCCAGCACTGATCCCTGCGGAACACCACTGGTCACAGCCCTCCAATTAGAAAAGCATCCTTCCATTGCTACTCTCTGCCTTCTGTGACCGAGCCAGTTCTGTATCCACCTTGCCAGCTCACCCCTGATCCCGTGTGACTTCACCTTTTGTACCAGTCTGCCATGAGGCACCTTGTCAAAGGCCTTACTGAAGTCCATATAGACAACATCCACTGCCCTACCTGCATCAATCATCTTTGTCACCTCCTCAAAAAACTCGATCAAGTTAGTGAGGCATGACCTCCCCTTCACAAAACCAGAGAGAGCGCAGAAAAGGTCCGGAAAATGGTTGCAGGGATGAGGAACTTTGTGGGCAGATTGGAGAATCTGGGACTGTTTTCCTTGGAGGAGAGAAGGCGGAGAGGAGATTTGATCGAGATGTTCAAAATCATGAGGGAGTCTGGACAGAGTCGATGGGGAGAAACTGTTCCCATTGGTGGAAGGTTCTAGAACTAGAGGGACACGGATTGAAGGTGATTGGTGAAAGAAGCGATGACAACATGAGGAGAAACATTTTCACACAGCGAGTGGGTAGGATCTGGGATGTGCGGCCTGAGAGTGTGGCGGAGGCAGAGTCACACAGCGAGTGGGTAGGGTCTGGGATGTGCGGCCTGAGAGTGTGGCGGAGGCAGAGTCACACAGCGAGTGGGTAGGATCTGGGATGTGCAGCCTGAGAGTGTGGCGGAGGCAGAGTCACACAGCGAGTGGGTAGTGTCTGGGATGTGCAGCCTGAGAGTGTGGCGGAGGCAGAGTCACACAGCGAGTGGGTAGGATCTGGGATGTGCGCCCTGAGAGTGTGGCGGAGGCAGAGTCACACAGCGAGTGGGTAGGGTCTGGGATGTGCAGCCTGAGAGTGTGGCGGAGGCAGAGTCACACAGCGAGTGGGTAGGGTCTGGGATGTGCAGCCTGAGAGTGTGGGGGAGGCAGTCACACAGCGAGTGGGTAGGGTCTGGGATGTGCGCCCTGAGAGTGTGGCGGAGGCAGAGTCACACAGCGAGTGGGTAGGGTCTGGGATGTGCAGCCTGAGAGTGTGGCGGAGGCAGGGTCACACAGCGAGTGGGTAGGGTCTGGGATGTGTGGCCTGAGAGTGTAGCGGAGGCAGAGTCACACAGCGAGTGGGTAGGGTCTGGGATGTGTGGCCTGAGAGTGTGGCGGAGGCAGAGTCACACAGCGAGTGGGTAGGGTCTGGGATGTGCAGCCTGAGAGTGTGGCGGAGGCAGAGTCACACAGCGAGTGGGTAGGGTCTGGGATGTGTGGCCTGAGAGTGTAGCGGAGGCAGAGTCACACAGCGAGTGGGTAGGGTCTGGGATGTGCGGCCTGAGAGTGTGGCGGAGGCAGAGTCACACAGCGAGTGGGTAGGATCTGGGATGTGCAGCCTGAGAGTGTGGGGGAGGCAGTCACACAGCGAGTGGGTAGGGTCTGGGATGTGCAGCCTGAGAGTGTGACGGAGGCAGAGTCACACAGCGAGTGGGTAGGGTCTGGGATGTGCAGCCTGAGAGTGTAGCGGAGGCAGAGTCACACAGCGAGTGGGTAGGGTCTGGGATGTGCGGCCTGAGAGTGTGGCGGAGGCAGAGTCACACAGCGAGTGGGTAGGGTCTGGGATGTGCGGCCTGAGAGTGTGGCGGAGGCAGTCACACAGCGAGTGGGTAGGGTCTGGGATGTGCGGCCTGAGAGTGTGGCGGAGGCAGAGTCACACAGCGAGTGGGTAGGGTCTGGGATGTGCGGCCTGAGGGTGTGGCGGAGGCAGAGTCACGCAGCAAGTGGGTAGGTCTGGGATGTGCGGCCTGAATGTGAGGCGGAGGCAGAGTCACACAGCGAGTGGGTAGGGTCTGGGATGTGCGGCCTGAGAGTGTGGCGGAGGCAGGGTCACACAGCGAGTGGGTAGGGTCTGGGATGTGCAGCCTGAGAGTGTGGCGGAGGCAGAGTCACACAGCGAGTGGGTAGGGTCTGGGATGTGCGGCCTGAGAGTGTGGCGGAGGCAGAGTCACACAGCGAGTGGGTAGGGTCTGGGATGTGCGGCCTGAGAGTGTGGCGGAGGCAGAGTCACACAGCGAGTGGGTAGGATCTGGGATGTGCGGCCTGAGAGTGTGGCGGAGGCAGAGTCACACAGCGAGTGGGTAGGGTCTGGGATGTGCAGCCTGAGAGTGTGGGGGAGGTAGAGTCACACAGCAAGTGGGTAGGGTCTGGGATGTGCGGCCTGAGTGTGTGGCGGAGGCAGAGTCACACAGCGAGTGGGTAGGGTCTGGGATGTGCGGCCTGAGAGTGTGGGGGAGGCAGAGTCACACAGCGAGTGGGTAGGGTCTGGGATGTGCAGCCTGAGAGTGTGGCGGAGGCAGAGTCACACAGCGAGTGGGTAGGGTCTGGGATGTGCGGCCTGAGAGTGTGGCGGAGGCAGAGTCACACAGCGAGTGGGTAGGGTCTGGGATGTGCGGCCTGAGGGTGTGGCGGAGGCAGAGTCACGCAGCAAGTGGGTAGGTCTGGGATGTGCGGCCTGAATGTGAGGCGGAGGCAGAGTCACACAGCGAGTGGGTAGGGTCTGGGATGTGCGGCCTGAGAGTGTGGCGGAGGCAGGGTCACACAGCGAGTGGGTAGGGTCTGGGATGTGCAGCCTGAGAGTGTGGCGGAGGCAGAGTCACACAGCGAGTGGGTAGGGTCTGGGATGTGCGGCCTGAGAGTGTGGCGGAGGCAGAGTCACACAGCGAGTGGGTAGGGTCTGGGATGTGCGGCCTGAGAGTGTGGCGGAGGCAGAGTCACACAGCGAGTGGGTAGGATCTGGGATGTGCGGCCTGAGAGTGTGGCGGAGGCAGAGTCACACAGCGAGTGGGTAGGGTCTGGGATGTGCAGCCTGAGAGTGTGGGGGAGGTAGAGTCACACAGCGAGTGGGTAGGGTCTGGGATGTGCGGCCTGAGTGTGTGGCGGAGGCAGAGTCACACAGCGAGTGGGTAGGGTCTGGGATGTGCGGCCTGAGAGTGTGGGGGAGGCAGAGTCACACAGCGAGTGGGTAGGGTCTGGGATGTGCAGCCTGAGAGTGTGGCGGAGGCAGAGTCACACAGCGAGTGGGTAGGATCTGGGATGTGCAGCCTGAGAGTGTGGCGGAGGCAGAGTCAATCGAGGCTTTCCAAAGGGAATTGGATCATTATCTGACCGGGAAAAGAAGTGAGAGGACTACAGGGAAAAGGTGAGGCAGTGGGGCCAGCTGGGTGGCTCTTACAGAGAGCTGGCATTGCCACAATGGGCTGAATGGCCTCCTTCTGTGCTGTAACCATTCTATGCTTCCACAAAGCAGTGACTCCCAATCTGTGTTGCAATAGCCTTGATGAACTTAATGGGGCTCAAACCAGGGGTAATCAACAATAGCAATTTGTATCGGTATAGCATGTTTAGCTTTGAAAAGCCCCAAGGTGTTTCACAGGAATGTTGTCCAACAAAGCTTGACACAAACTACAGAGATAGATGCCTACGCAGGGAGCCAGGTTTAGAAATAAAAAGGAGTGAGAGAGGCGGAATGGTGAGTTAAATCAGGGCTGCTCCATTGGCCAAGATTCTAACAAGTACCTTTGAGGGGCTGGAGGAGATTATAGAGTGTGATAGCCCCATGAGAACCAAGGCAACCATTGTTGACCACCCCTTGGGAATTATGGAGTACCGGCTTGCCAGGGAGGCAACAGAGGCCACCCAGCTGTAGCTTGTTAGACCTACATCTAAAGTTTGGCACAAGCAGGGCAGAGAGAGACTGGATTGGGAGAGAGTTACTGCTGTGGGCAGGTTATCGTATATAGTTCAATAAATCCTTGTTCAACTTCCGCTGGCTTCCTCAAGTTACTAAATAGAGATACTGACTGCAATTCTCCGTCCGTTCGCAAAGAACAAAGAAATGTACAGCACAGGAACAGGCCCTTCGGCCCTCCAAACCTGTGCCGACCATGCTGCCCGTCTAAACTACAATCGTCTACACTTCCTGGGTCCGTATCCCTCTATTCCCATCCTATTCATGTATTTGTCAAGGTGCCCCTTAAATGTCACTATCGTCCCTGCTTCCACCACCTCCTCCGGCAGCGAGTTCCAGGCACCCACTACCCTCTGCGTAAAAAACTTGCCTCCACATCTACTCTAAACCTTGCCCCTCTCACCTTAAACCTATGCCCCCTAGTAATTGTCCCCTCTACCCCGGGGAAAAGCCTCTGACTATCCACTCTGTTTATGCCCCTCATAATTTTGTATACCTCTATCAGGTCTCCCCTCAACCTCCGTCGTTCCAGTGAGAACAAACCAAGTTTATTCAACCGCTTCTCATAGCTAATGCCCTCCATACCAGGCAACATCCTGGTAAATCTCTTCTGCACCCTCTCTAAAGCCTCCACATCCTTCTGGTAGTGTGGCAACCAGAATTGAACACTATACTCCAAGTGTGGCCTAACTAAGGTTCTATACAGCTGCAACATGACTTGCCAATTCTTATACTCAATGCCCCGGCCAATGAAGGCAAGCATGCCGTATGCCTTCTTGACTACCTTGTCCACCTGTGTTGCCCCTTTCAGTGACCTGTGGACCTGTACACCTAGATCTCTCTGACTTTCAATACTCTTGAGGGTTCTACCATTCACTGTATATTCCCTACCTGCATTAGACCTTCCAAAATGCATTACCTCACATTTGTCCGGATTAAACTCCATCTGCCATCTCTCCGCCCAAGTCTCCAAACAATCTAAATCCTGCTGTATCCTCCGACAGTCCTCATCGCTATCCGCAATTCCACCAACCTTGGTGTCATCCGCAAACTTACTAATCGGACCAGTTACATTTTCCTCCAAATCATTTATATATACTACGAACAGCAAAGGTCCCAGCACTGATCCCTGTGGAACACCACTGGTCACAGCCCTCCAATTAGAAAAGCATCCTTCCATTGCTACTCTCTGCCTTCTGTGACCGAGCCAGTTCTGTATCCACCTTGCCAGCTCACCCCTGATCCCGTGTGACTTCACCTTTTGTACTAGTCTACCATGAGGGACCTTGTCAAAGGCCTTACTGAAGTCCATATAGACAACATCCACTGCCCTACCTGCATCAATCATCTTTGTCACCTCCTCAAAAAACTCTATCAAGTTAGTGAGGCATGACCTCCCCTTCACAAAACCAGAGAGAGCGCAGAAAAGGTCCGGAAAATGGTTGCAGGGATGAGGAACTTTGTGGGCAGATTGGAGAATCTGGGACTGTTTTCCTTGGAGGAGAGAAGGCGGAGAGGAGATTTGATCGAGATGTTCAAAATCATGAGGGAGTCTGGACAGAGTCGATGGGGAGAAACTGTTCCCATTGGTGGAAGGTTCTAGAACTAGAGGGACACGGATTGAAGGCGATTGGTGAAAGAAGCGATGACAACATGAGGAGAAACATTTTCACACAGCGAGTGGGTAGGATCTGGGATGTGCGGCCTGAGAGTGTGGCGGAGGCAGAGTCACACAGCGAGTGGGTAGGGTCTGGGATGTGCGGCCTGAGAGTGTGGCGGAGGCAGAGTCACACAGCGAGTGGGTAGGATCTGGGATGTGCAGCCTGAGAGTGTGGCGGAGGCAGAGTCACACAGCGAGTGGGTAGTGTCTGGGATGTGCAGCCTGAGAGTGTGGCGGAGGCAGAGTCACACAGCGAGTGGGTAGGATCTGGGATGTGCGCCCTGAGAGTGTGGCGGAGGCAGAGTCACACAGCGAGTGGGTAGGGTCTGGGATGTGCAGCCTGAGAGTGTGACGGAGGCAGAGTCACACAGCGAGTGGGTAGGGTCTGGGATGTGCAGCCTGAGAGTGTGGCAGAGGCAGAGTCACACAGCGAGTGGGTAGGGTCTGGGATGTGCGGCCTGAGAGTGTGGCGGAGGCAGAGTCACACAGCGAGTGGGTAGGGTCTGGGATGTGCGGCCTGAGAGTGTGGCGGAGGCAGAGTCACACAGCGAGTGGGGAGGGTCTGGGATGTGCGGCCTGAGAGTGTGACGGAGGCAGAGTCACACAGCGAGTGGGTAGGGTCTGGGATGTGCGGCCTGAGAGTGTGACGGAGGCAGAGTCACACAGCGAGTGGGTAGAATCTGGGATGTGCAGCCTGAGAGTGTGGGGGAGGCAGAGTCACACAGCGAGTGGGTAGGGTCTGGGATGTGCGGCCTGAGAGTGTGGGGGAGGCAGAGTCACACAGCGAGTGGGTAGGGTCTGGGATGTGCGCCCTGAGAGTGTGGCGGAGGCAGAGTCACACAGCGAGTGGGTAGGGTCTGGGATGTGCAGCCTGAGAGTGTGACGGAGGCAGAGTCACACAGCGAGTGGGTAGGGTCTGGGATGTGCAGCCTGAGAGTGTGGCAGAGGCAGAGTCACACAGCGAGTGGGTAGGGTCTGGGATGTGCGGCCTGAGAGTGTGGCGGAGGCAGAGTCACACAGCGAGTGGGTAGGGTCTGGGATGTGCGGCCTGAGAGTGTGGCGGAGGCAGAGTCACACAGCGAGTGGGGAGGGTCTGGGATGTGCGGCCTGAGAGTGTGACGGAGGCAGAGTCACACAGCGAGTGGGTAGGGTCTGGGATGTGCGGCCTGAGAGTGTGACGGAGGCAGAGTCACACAGCGAGTGGGTAGAATCTGGGATGTGCAGCCTGAGAGTGTGGGGGAGGCAGAGTCACACAGCGAGTGGGTAGGGTCTGGGATGTGCGGCCTGAGAGTGTGGGGGAGGCAGAGTCACACAGCGAGTGGGTAGGGTCTGGGATGTGCAGCCTGAGAGTGTGGCGGAGGCAGAGTCACACAGCGAGTGGGTAGGATCTGGGATGTGCAGCCTGAGAGTGTGGCGGAGGCAGAGTCAATCGAGGCTTTCCAAAGGGAATTGGATCATTATCTGACCGGGAAAAGAAGTGAGAGGACTACAGGGAAAAGGTGAGGCAGTGGGGCCAGCTGGGTGGCTCTTACAGAGAGCTGGCATTGCCACAATGGGCTGAATGGCCTCCTTCTGTGCTGTAACCATTCTATGCTTCCACAAAGCAGTGACTCCCAATCTGTGTTGCAATAGCCTTGATGAACTTAATGGGGCTCAAACCAGGGGTAATCAACAATAGCAATTTGTATCGGTATAGCATGTTTAGCTTTGAAAAGCCCCAAGGTGTTTCACAGGAATGTTGTCCAACAAAGCTTGACACAAACTACAGAGATAGATGCCTACGCAGGGAGCCAGGTTTAGAAATAAAAAGGAGTGAGAGAGGCGGAATGGTGAGTTAAATCAGGGCTGCTCCATTGGCCAAGATTCTAACAAGTACCTTTGAGGGGCTGGAGGAGATTATAGAGTGTGATAGCCCCATGAGAACCAAGGCAACCATTGTTGACCACCCCTTGGGAATTATTGAGTACCGGCTTGCCAGGGAGGCAACAGAGGCCACCCAGCTGTAGCTTGTTAGACCTACATCTAAAGTTTGGCACAAGCAGGGCAGAGAGAGACTGGATTGGGAGAGAGTTACTGCTGTGGGCAGGTTATCGTATATAGTTCAATAAATCCTTGTTCAACTACCGCTGGCTTCCTCAAGTTACTAAATAGAGATACTGACTGCAATTCTCCGTCCGTTCGCAAAGAACAAAGAAAAGTACAGCACAGGAACAGGCCCTTCGGCCCTCCAAACCTGTGCCGACCATGCTGCCCGTCTAAACTACAATCTTCTACACTTCCTGGGTCCGTATCCCTCTATTCCCATCCTATTCATGTATTTGTCAAGATGCCCCTTAAATGTCACTATCGTCCCTGCTTCCACCACCTCCTCCGGTAGCGAGTTCCAGGCACCCACTACCCTCTGCGTAAAAAACTTGCCTCCACATCTACTCTAAACCTTGCCCCTCTCACCTTAAACCTATGCCCCCTAGTAATTGTCCCCTCTACCCCGGGGAAAAGCCTCTGACTATCCACTCTGTCTATGCCCCTCATAATTTTGTATACCTCTATCAGGTCACCCCTCAACCTCCGTCGTTCCAGTGAGAACAAACCAAGTTTATTCAACCGCTTCTCATAGCTAATGCCCTCCATACCAGGCAACATCCTGGTAAATCTCTTCTGCACCCTCTCTAAAGCCTCCACATCCTTCTGGTAGTGTGGCAACCAGAATTGAACACTATACTCCAAGTGTGGCCTAACTAAGGTTCCATACAGCTGCAACATGACTTGTCAATTCTTATACTCAATGCCCCGGCCAATGAAGGCAAGCATGCCGTATGCCTTCTTGACTACCTTGTCCACCTGTGTTGCCCCTTTCAGTGACCTGTGGACCTGTACACCTAGATCTCTCTGACTTTCAATACTCTTGAGGGTTCTACCATTCACTGTATATTCCCTACCTGCATTAGACCTTCCAAAATGCATTACCTCACATTTGTCGGGATTAAACTCCATCTGCCATCTCTCCGCCCAAGTCTCCAAACAATCTAAATCCTGCTGTATCCTCAGACAGTCCTCATCGCTGTCCGCAATTCCACCAACCTTGGTGTCATCCGCAAACTTACTAATCAGACCAGTTACATTTTCCTCCAAATCATTTATATATACTACAAACAGCAAAGGTCCCAACACTGATCCCTGCGGAACACCACTGGTCACAGCCCTCCAATTAGAAAAGCATCCTTCCATTGCTACTCTCTGCCTTCTGTGACCGAGCCAGTTCTGTATCCACCTTGCCAGCTCACCCCTGATCCCGTGTGACTTCACTTTTTGTACCAGTCTGCCATGAGGCACCTTGTCAAAGGCCTTACTGAAGTCCATATAGACAACATCCACTGCCCTACCTGCATCAATCATCTTTGTCACCTCCTCAAAAAACTCGATCAAGTTAGTGAGGCATGACCTCCCCTTCACAAAACCAGAGAGAGCGCAGAAAAGGTCCGGAAAATGGTTGCAGGGATGAGGAACTTTGTGGGCAGATTGGAGAATCTGGGACTGTTTTCCTTGGAGGAGAGAAGGCGGAGAGGAGATTTGATCGAGATGTTCAAAATCATGAGGGAGTCTGGACAGAGTCGATGGGGAGAAACTGTTCCCATTGGTGGAAGGTTCTAGAACTAGAGGGACACGGATTGAAGGTGATTGGTGAAAGAAGCGATGACAACATGAGGAGAAACATTTTCACACAGCGAGTGGGTAGGATCTGGGATGTGCAGCCTGAGAGTGTGGCGGAGGCAGAGTCACACAGCGAGTGGGTAGGATCTGGGATGTGCGCCCTGAGAGTGTGGCGGAGGCAGAGTCACACAGCGAGTGGGTAGGATCTGGGATGTGCGGCCTGAGTGTGTGGCGGAGGCAGAGTCACACAGCGAGTGGGTAGGGTCTGGGATGTGCGGCCTGAGAGTGTGGCGGAGGCAGAGTCACACAGCGAGTGGGTAGCGTCTGGGATGTGCGGCCTGAATGTGAGGCGGAGGCAGAGTCACACAGCGAGTGGGTAGGGTCTGGGATGTGCAGCCTGAGAGTGTGGCGGAGGCAGAGTCACACAGCGAGTGGGTAGGGTCTGGGATGTGCAGCCTGAGTGTGGGGGAGGCAGAGTCACACAGCGAGTGGATAGGGTCTGGGATGTGCAGCCTGAGAGTGTGGCGGAGGCAGAGTCACACAGCGAGTGGGTAGCGTCTGGGATGTGCGGCCTGAGAGTGTGGGGGAGGCAGAGTCACACAGCGAGTGGGTAGGATCCGGGATGTGCGGCCTGAGAGTGTGGCGGAGGCAGAGTCACACAGCGAGTGGGTAGGGTCTGGGATGTGCGGCCTGAGTGTGTGGCGTAGGCAGAGTCACACAGCGAGTGGGTAGGGTCTGGGATGTGCGGCCTGAGAGTGTGGCGTAGGCAGAGTCACACAGCGAGTGGGTAGGGTCTGGGATGTGCGGCCTGAGAGTGTGGCGGAGGCAGAGTCACACAGCGAGTGGGTAGGGTCTGGGATGTGCAGCCTGAGAGTGTGGCGGAGGCAGAGTCACACAGCGAGTGGGTAGGGTCTGGGATGTGCAGCCTGAGAGTGTGGGGGAGGCAGAGTCACACAGCGAGTGGGTAGGGTCTGGGATGTGCGGCCTGAGAGTGTGGCGGAGGCAGAGTCACACAGCGAGTGGGTAGGGTCTGGGATGTGCAGCCTGAGAGTGTGGCGGAGGCAGAGTCACACAGCGAGTGGGTAGGGTCTGGGATGTGAGGCCTGAGAGTGTGGGGGAGGCAGAGTCACACAGCGAGTGGGGAGGGTCTGGGATGTGCAGCCTGAGAGTGTGGCGGAGGCAGAGTCACACAGCGAGTGGGTAGGGTCTGGGATGTGCAGCCTGACAGTGTGGCGGAGGCAGAGTCACACAGCGAGTGGGTAGGATCTGGGATGTGCAGCCTGAGAGTGTGGCGGAGGCAGAGTCAATCGAGGCTTTCCAAAGGGAATTGGATCATTATCTGACCGGGAAAAGAAGTGAGAGGACTACAGGGAAAAGGTGAGGCAGTGGGGCCAGCTGGGTGGCTCTTACAGAGAGCTGGCATTGCCACAATGGGCTGAATGGCCTCCTTCTGTGCTGTAACCATTCTATGCTTCCACAAAGCAGTGACTCCCAATCTGTGTTGCAATAGCCTTGATGAACTTAATGGGGCTCAAACCAGGGGTAATCAACAATAGCAATTTGTATCGGTATAGCATGTTTAGCTTTGAAAAGCCCCAAGGTGTTTCACAGGAATGTTGTCCAACAAAGCTTGACACAAACTACAGAGATAGATGCCTACGCAGGGAGCCAGGTTTAGAAATAAAAAGGAGTGAGAGAGGCGGAATGGTGAGTTAAATCAGGGCTGCTCCATTGGCCAAGATTCTAACAAGTACCTTTGAGGGGCTGGAGGAGATTATAGAGTGTGATAGCCCCATGAGAACCAAGGCAACCATTGTTGACCACCCCTTGGGAATTATGGAGTACCGGCTTGCCAGGGAGGCAACAGAGGCCACCCAGCTGTAGCTTGTTCGACCTACATCTAAAGTTTGGCACAAGCAGGGCAGAGAGAGACTGGATTGGGAGAGAGTTACTGCTGTGGGCAGGTTGTCGTATATAGTTCAATAAATCCTTGTTCAACTACCGCTGGCTTCCTCAAGTTACTAAATAGAGATACTGACTGCAATTCTCCGTCCGTTCGCAAAGAACAAAGAAAAGTACAGCACACGAACAGGCCCTTCGGCCCTCCAAACCTGTGCCGACCATGCTGCCCGTCTAAACTACAATCTTCTACACTTCCTGGGTCCGTATCCTTCTATTCCCATCCTATTCATGTATTTGTCAAGGTGCCCCTTAAATGTCCCTATCGTCCCTGCTTCCACCACCTCCTCCGGTAGCGAGTTCCAGGCACCCACTACCCTCTGCGTAAAAAACTTGCCTCCACATCTACTCTAAACCTTGCCCCTCTCACCTTAAACCTATGCCCCCTAGTAATTGTCCCCTCTACCCCGGGGAAAAGCCTCTGACTATCCACTCTGTTTATGCCCCTCATAATTTTGTAGACCTCAATCAGGTCACCCCTCAACCTCCGTCGTTCCAGTGAGAACAAACCAAGTTTATTCAACCGCTTCTCATAGCTAATGCCCTCCATACCAGGCAACATCCTGGTAAATCTCTTCTGCACCCTCTCTAAAGCCTCCACATCCTTCTGGTAGTGTGGCGACCAGAATTGAACACTATACTCCAAGTGTGGCCTAACTAAGGTTCTATACAGCTGCAACATGACTTGCCAATTCTTATACTCAATGCCCCGGCCAATGAAGGCCAGCATGCCGTATGCCTTCTTGACTACCTTGTCCACCTGTGTTGCCCCTTTCAGTGACCTGTGGACCTGTACACCTAGATCTCTCTGACTTTCAATACTCTTGAGGGTTCTACCATTCACTGTATATTCCCTACCTGCATTAGACCTTCCAAAATGCATTACCTCACATTTGTCCGGATTAAACTCCATCTGCCATCTCTCCGCCCAAGTCTCCAAACAATCTAAATCCTGCTGTATCCTCCGACAGTCCTCATCGCTATCCGCAATTCCACCAACCTTGGTGTCGTCTGCAAACTTACTAATCAGACCAGTTACATTTTCCTCCAAATCATTTATATATACTACAAAGAGCAAAGGTCCCAGCACTGATCCCTGTGGAACACCACTGGTCACAGCCCTCCAATTAGAAAAGCATCCTTCCATTGCTACTCTCTGCCTTCTATGACCTAGCCAGTTCTGTATCCACCTTGCCAGCTCACCCCTGATCCCGTGTGACTTCACCTTTTGTACTAGTCTACCATGAGGGACCTTGTCAAAGGCCTTACTGAAGTCCATATAGACAACATCCACTGCCCTACCTGCATCAATCAGTTTGTCACTTCTGCGACAATATTGTAAGAATAATGAAGGGTTAACAATTTACTGTAACTACATCCAACCACTAGATGCCGATCAAGTGCATACACGTGGATCAAGGGATACTCTTGATTCGGGGAGTAGGTTGTTTGGGGAGATAGTGAATCGTCGTGTTATCGGGAGCTCTGGAGTTAGAATCATAGTTTTAGTAAATCATTGATCTTTTATATCTTAGCAAGCAAGTTGAATCTTTTTAGTTGTAGTGTAAATAAATTAGCTTTGTTCAAAACATCGCTTGATGTTCTTTGTAAATTACTCGAAGCCATCTTCACTCAGAAATCAAAGGACATCACAACTTACTCGGAAAACTCGAGGAGTGAGACACGCCCTCCCCTCCACAATACCGTGCTGTCTGTAGCTAATACGTCCGTTTGCTTCCAAATGGGAGTAGATCCTGTCTCGAAGAATTCTCTCCAGTAATTTCCCTACCACTGACGTAAGGCTCACCGGCCTGCAGTTTCCTGGATTGTCACACCAAGAGGACACGATAACTAGTGAAGACATGTTCATGCCTCCAGAGCGTTTGCCTGGAGTAAAAACAGAAAGGATAAGAGCGATTGGATGAATTTACCTCCCTGAGGTTTATGTCACCGGGGAAATTGAGTGTTGGTATTTTTGTTTTGTCTGGTGGGGAGGTTTTTTTTCCTGTCAATGTTACTCCCATTCCCTTTCTGGAACAGGCCTTGGTTGGGAGGCCCTATCCAGTTGGTCAGAGTATTTTTCTCATGACTAGTCTAGCAGTAATAGAAATGAGGGCGGGGGGGGGGGGGGGGGGCGGGGGGGGGGGGATGCTGCCTGGATACAAAGTTGTGTGACAGGAAAAGAGGGACATTTGCTGCAAGTTAGGAGACCTGATGAGTGTTCATGAGGCTTCCTGTCTCTACTAACCCTTTCAGGCTGTGAGTTCTAGATTCCCACCATGAGTCAAAGATTGTCCCTTTAAATCCCTTCTACATTTCCTCCCTCTCACCCCCTCACCCTCCCAACCAAAGACCATAAGACCATAAGACATAGGAGCAGAATTAGGCCACTCGGCCCATCGAGTCTGCTCCGCCATTCAATCATGGCTGATATTTTCTCATCCCCATTCTCCTGCCTTCTCCCCATAACCCCTGATCCCCTTATTAATCAGGAACCTATCTATCTCTGTCTTAAAGACACTCAGTGATTTGGCCTCCACAGCCTTCTGCGGCAAAGAGTTCCACAGATTCACCACCCTCTGGCTGAATAAATTCCTCCTCATCTCTGTTTTAAAGGATCGTCCCTTCAGTCTGAGATGGTGTCCTCTGGTTCTAGTTTTTCCTACAAGTGGAAACATCCTCTCGACGTCCACTCTATCCAGGCCTCGCAGTATCCTGTAAGTTTCAATAAGATCTCCCCACATCCTTCTCAACTCCGAGTACAGACCCAGAGTCCTCAAACGTTCCTCATACGACAAGCTCTTCATTCCAGGGATCATTCTTGTGAACCTCCTCTGGACCCTTTCCAAGGCCAGCACATCCTTCCTTAGATCCGGGGCCCAAAACTGCTCACAATACTCCAAATGGGGTCTGACCAGAGCCTTATACAGCCTCAGAAGTACATCCCTGGTCTTGTATTCTAGCCCTCTCGACATGAATGCTAACATTGCATTTGCCTTCTTAACTGCTGACTGAACCTGCACATTAACCTTAAGAGAATCGTGAACAAGGACTCCCAATAACTCCTTCCTATCCACTCCATCCAGACCCCTCATAATTATACACACACCAGCGAGGCGTTCCCCAAGCCTCCTCGGTCCCAAAGGGAACAGCCTCTCCAATCTCTCCTCATCAGTCATATTCTCCGAAACAGGCAACATCCTCAGAAATTGAATGAGCAGTTATTATTTGTTTTCAGAATGAACGATGGTTATATGGTGAGGCTCCCAGGGCTTGGCTGTCCGATCGCTGCTTTTCGTGATCTATATTGATGACCCTGTCATCGATGTGCAGGGCACATTTTCAAAATTTGCAGACAGCACAAAAGTATTGTAAAGAGTGAGGAAGAGGGTGGTAGACTTCAAGAGGACAGAGACGTGGTGGGTGGATGGGCGGGTGTATAGCAGATGAAAAATAATGCAGAGTGAAGTGAATGAGGAGAGGCAATAGAAAATGACAGGTACTTTGATAAGGATGCGGGATCCAAACAGAGTGAAAATAACTCTTACCAACTTTTACAGATGCACCACAGAAAGCATCCTATCGGGCTGCATCACAGCCTGGTATGGCAACTGCTCGGCCCAGGACCGCAAGAAACTTCAGAGAGTCGTGAACACCGCCCAGTCCATCACACGAACCCGCCTCCCATCCATTGACTCCATCTACACCTCCCGCTGCCTGGGGAAAGCGGGCATCATAATCAAAGATCCCTCTCACCCGGCTTACTCACTCTTCCAACTTCTTCCATCGGGCAGGAGATACAGAAGTCTGAGAACTGTATGAGAACTTTTGATAAGTATGTACCGGTCAGACAGGGAGGAAGGCGTCGAGCGAGGGAACCGTGGTTTACCAAAGAAGTGGAATCTCTTGTTAAGAGGAAGAAGGAGGCCTATGTGAAGATGAGGTGTGAAGTTTCAGTTGGGGCGATGGATAGTTACAAGGTAGCGAGGAAGGATCTAAAGAGAGAGCTAAGACGAGCAAGGAGGGGACATGAGAAGTATTTGGTAGGAAGGATCAAGGAAAACCCAAAAGCTTTCTATAGGTATGTCAGGAATAAGCGAATGACTAGGGACAGAGTCGGACCAGTCAAGGACAGGGATGGGAAGTTGTGTGTGGAGTCTGAAGAGATAGGCGAGATACTAAATGAATATTTTTCGTCAGTATTCACTCAGGAAAAAGATAATGTTGTGGAGGAGAATGCTGAGCTCCAGGTAAATAGAATAGATGGCATTGAGGTAAGTAGGGAAGAGGTGTTGGCAATTCTGGACAGGCTGAAAATAGATAAGTCCCCGGGACCTGATGGGATTTATCCTAGGATTCTCTGGGAGGCCAGGGAAGAGATTGCTGGACCATTGGCTTTGATTTTTATGTCATCATTGGATACAGGAATAGTGCCAGAGGACTGGAGGATAGCAAATGTGGTCCCTTTGTTCAAAAAGGGGAGCAGAGACAACCCCGGCAACTATAGACCGGTGAGCCTCACGTCTGTAGTGGGTAAAGTCTTGCAGGGGATTATAAGAGACAAGATTTATAATCATCTAGATAGGAATAATATGATCAGGGATAGTCAGCATGGCTTTGTGAAGGGTAGGTCATGCCTCACAAACCTTATCGAGTTCTTTGAGAAGGTGACTGAACAGGTAGACGAGGGTAGAGCAGTTGATGTGGTGTATATGGATTTCAGCAAAGCGTTTGATAAGGTTCCCCACGGTAGGCTATTGCAGAAAATACGGAGGCTGGGGATTGAGGGTGATTTAGAGATGTGGATCAGAAATTGGCTAGCTGAAAGAAGACAGAGGGTGGTGGTTGATGGGAAATGTTCAGAATGGAGTTCTGTCACAAGTGGAGTACCACAAGGATCTGTTCTGGGGCCGTTGCTGTTTGTCATTTTTATCAATGACCTAGAGGAAGGCGCAGAAGGGTGGGTGAGTAAATTTGCAGACGATACTAAAGTCGGTGGTGTTGTCGATAGTGTGGAAGGAAGTAGCAGGTTACAGAGGGATATAGATAAGCTGCAGTGCTGGGCTGAGAGGTGGCAAATGGAGTTTAATGTAGAGAAGTGTGAGGTGATTCACTTTGGAAGGAATAACAGGAATGCGGAATATTTGGCTAATGGTAAAGTTCTTGGAAGTGTGGATGAGCAGAGGGATCTCGGTGTCCATGTACATAGATCCCTGAAAGTTGCCACCCAGGTTGATAGGGTTGTGAAGAAGGCCTATGGAGTGTTGGCCTTTATTGGTAGAGGGATTGAGTTCCGGAGTCAGGAGGTCATGTTGCAGCTGTACAGAACTCTGGTACGGCCGCATTTGGAGTATTGCGTACAGTTCTGGTCACCGCATTATAGGAAGGACGTGGAGGCTTTGGAACGGGTGCAGAGGAGATTTACCAGGATGTTGCCTGGTATGGAGGGAAAATCTTATGAGGAAAGGCTGATGGACTTGAGGTTGTTTTCGTTAGAGAGAAGAAGGTTAAGAGGAGACTTAATAGAGGCATACAAAATGATCAGAGGGTTAGATAGGGTGGACAGTGAGAGCCTTCTCCCGCGGATGGAAATGGCTAGCACGAGGGGACATAGCCTTAAACTGAGGGGTAATAGATATAGGACAGAGGTCAGGGGTAGGTTCTTTACGCAAAGAGTAGTGAGGCCGTGGAATGCCCTACCTGCTACAGTAGTGAACTCGCCAACATTAAGGGCATTTAAAAGTTTATTGGATAAACATATGGATGATAATGGTATAGTGTAGGTTAGATGGCTTTTGTTTCGGTGCAACATCGTGGGCCGAAGGGCCTGTACTGCGCTGTATTGTTCTATGTTCTATGTTCTATGTTCTAACACGCATGAACAGACTCAAAAACAGCTTCTTCCCCACTGTCACCATACTCCTAAATGACCCTCTTGTGGACTGAACTGACCTCTTCACACATCGTCTCTACGGAGTGGTACTACACTCTGTATGCTTCACCCGATGCCTGTGCTCATACTCCGCAAAGAGAATGGGGAAGACAAGCATATAGCCACGTGTGGGATATTACAGGTACACTTCGAAAGGGGGTGCAGGAGCAGAGGGTGGATATGTGGATAAATCATTGAAGATGGCGAGAGCAGTTAATAAAGCACATAGTCTTCTGGGCTTTATTAATAGGGGAGTAGAGTACAAGAGCAAGGTTATATTAAACTGGCACAAAACAATCAACTGGAGCGTTGTGTCCAGTTCTGGGCCAGACCTTAGGAAAGATGTGAAGGTTTTAGAGAGAGTGAAGAAACGATTCACAAGAATGATTCCAGGGATGAGGGACTTCAGTGACTTCAGAGTCTAGTTTCCCCTTCTCTCCATCCACACTATCCACTTCCACCACTCCCTGTGGGAGTGAGATCCACATTCTCCCCACTCTCTGGGTGAAGATGTTTCTCCTGAATTCCCGATTGGATTTCTTGGTGACTATCTGATATTGATGATCTCTGGTGATCCCCTGCCCCACAAGAGGGAACCTTCTCTCTGGATCCACTCCATCAAAAACCTTTCCGAATTTTAAACACCTCTGTGAGGTCACCCCTCAGTCTTCCTTCTCCCAGAGAGTAGAGACCCGGCCTGTCCACCCTTTCCTGACAGGTAAACCCCCACATTACTGGGATCATCCTTGTCAATGTTCTCTGCACCCCCTCCAGTGCCTCGATATCCTTTAATAACATGGTGACCAGAACAGCACACAGTGCTCCAAGTGAGCTCGAACCACGGTTGGATACAGGTTGAGGATAACTCCTCTACCTCACAATCATATTCCTCCAGAAATAAAGTCTGGTGTTTGCTTCACTTTTTGTTTTAAATGGCCTTGCTAACCTGTGGCACCACGTTTAGCGATTGGTGTATTTCTACTCGGAGATGACATTTGTTCCTCTTACCCAATCTAGACTTGTACATTCCAAAGTAATAAGTGACATCTCTTTTGCCTTCCGATCAAAATGTACGACCTCACATTCACCTGCATTAAACGCCATTTGCCAATTGCTTGCTCGTTTTGCAAGTTCATAATTGTCCTCCTGGAATTTGATGCAGTTGCCCCAAGTTTGGTGCCAACCGCAAATTTAGAAATTGTGGTCTGCGGCGCCGAGAGCGGATTCCACACCCACAGATCAGTGCGGAGTATCGACGTCCGGGTGCACCTTCGGAACACACCCCAGTATAAAGTCCATTTTCCAGGGCAGGCTTGAGGCCATCACCCACTCAATCAGTAATGGAGGGCAGGATGTTCAGCCTCCAAAGTCATTGGCCGCACCCCGCAATGCGATCACGGTCAGTCGTTTAAAGGGCCCCCTGGCACGGGACAATGCCAGGCGGCTGAACAAATGCAGAATTGCTTCCAATGCATGATAATTTGCCATTGAGCTGTATTGGGGCTTCTAAGGGGAGTGCGTTGCATATTGGGTTCTGCTGTCTCCAAACCTTAGCACTAATCAGATGGTGGCCTTGCGTTTTAACCTGAACAGGTTAACCACTTATTTGCATGGAGCAGTTGTCCAGTTGTTGCCCGTTTCCCTCGGATGCCAGTGCCATTGGAGCGAGGGGAGCGATGGGGGTTATGTAGTCAAAGAGTCATAGAGGTCACAGCACAGAAAAGGCCCTTCAGCCCATTGCATTTGCGCCGGTCAAAACCACTCACCTATCCACTCTAATGCCATTTCCCAGCACTGGGCCCAGAGCCGTGTCTGCCCTGGGATCACAGGGGCCATCATAGGGGCACATCTAAATACTCCTTAAATGTTCTGAGGGGCTCTGCCTCCACCACCCTTCTAACCCAGCTGAACCTTCTCTCAGAAACCCCCCCACCCTGCCAAGTTAGTTTAAACCCTCACCAAAAGCATTCGCAAACTTCCCTCAAGGACACTGATCCCATTTTGGTTCAGGTGCAACCTGGGTAGTCTCCAGCCTGTGTGAGCAGAATGATGTCTACCTCTGGTTAGAGGAGGAAGCCGAGACAGACATGTGTAGCCTGGGAAGAGGTGTCCGAGGAGGTCAGGAAGGTTGGGCTGATCCCCAATATCAGAATAAGCCCAATATGAGGGCAGTCAGGGTGAGTAAGGCCTCAGCATGTGCCATCTTGTGGCAGTGTGCCACAGGGCATACTTGCGAATACAGGAGGGAAGGTTGGACCTCAAAAGGCAGCATGATTCACCAAGGACACAGCCATCTTTGACAATGTCACTGTGCATTTAAAGCTTTGGTCCAGTTGTTGGGTAGGTGATTGGCAGAATGATCAAATGACGGAAGAGTGCAGCATCCAGCCTGGCACGCCCTGAGCTAAGAATGGGAGGCAGCCTGCCATAGAAACATAGGAAATTGGAGCAGGAGGCCATTCGGCCCTTCGAGCGGCTCCACCATTCATTATGATCGTGACTGATCATCCAACTCAATAGCCTAATCCTGCTTTCTCCCCCATATCCTTTGATCCCCTTCTCCCCAAGTGCTATATCTAACTGCTTCTTGAAAACACAATGTTTTGGCCTCAACTACTTCCTGTGATAGCGAATTCCACAGGCCGACCCCTCTCTGGGTGAAGAAAGTACTCAACTCAATCCTAAATGGTCTACCCCGTATCCTCAGACTGAGACCACTGGTTCTGGACACACCCACCATCGGGAACATCCTTCCTGCATCAACCCTTTCCAGTCCTGTTAGAATTTTATAGGATTCTATGAGATCCCCCCTCATTCAGAACTCCAGTGAATACAATCCTAACCGATTCAATCTCTCCTCATACGTCAGTCCCGCCATCCCAGGTATCATTCCGGTATACTTCGCTGCACTCCAGCGAGAGTAAGAACATCCTTCCTCAGAGAAGGAGACCAAAACTGCCCACAATACTCCAGGTGTGTCCTCACCAAGGCCCTGTACAATTGCAGCAACACATCCCTACTTCTGTAACCAACTTCTCTCGCTATGAAGGTCAGGATATTATTTGCCTTCCTTTTTAAAAAATATTTTATTAAGGCATATATAATTTTAACAATTTTCAAGAGGAAAAACAACAAGTAAATAACACCAACCCAACCAACAACCACACCCAGCGAACATGGCTTACATACACAATTCCCCAATCCCCCTGACTATCTCCCACCTCATCCAGCCCCCCCATGCCTCCATCTTTCCTTTTCACCGCCCCCCCCCCCCCCAGCCCCCCCCCCAGCCCCCCCCCCCCCCCACTCCCTCTGCTGACAGCTTAATTTTACCCAAAGAAGTCGATAAACGGCTGCCACCTCCGGGCGAACCCTCGCATTGACCCTCTCAGGGCGAACTCGATCTTCTCTAGCCTGAGAAACCCGGCCATGTTGCTAACCCATACCCCCGGTTTTGGGGGCTCCGAGTCCCTCCACACCAATAAGATCCGTCTCCAGGATACCAGGGAGGCAAAGGCCAAAACATCAGCCTCTCCCACCCCCTGGACTCCCGGGTCTTCCGACACTCCAAAAACCGCCACCCCTGGACTCGGAACCACCCGTACCTTCAATACTGTGGTCATGAGATCGGCAAATCCCGGCCCAAATCCCCTGAGCTTTGGACATGCCCAAAACATGTGGACATGATCTGCAGGCCCCCCTGCACACTGCCCACACCTGTCCTCCACTCCTTCAAAGAACCTGCTCATCCGGGCCGCCGTCATGTGCAAATTGTATCAGGCTGAGCCTGGCACACAACAAGGACCCGTTAACCCTCCTCAAGGCATCCTTCCACAATCCCGCCTCGAATTCCTTGCCCATTTCCTCCCATTTTCGCTTTACCTCCCCTATCGGGGTTCCCTCCCATTCCATGAGCTCTTTATAAATTTCCGAGACCTTCCCCTCCCCCACTCCTGTTTCCAACACGACCTTGCCCTGTATCCCCTGGGGTGGTAGGTGGGGAAAGGTTGAAAACTGCCTCCGTGCAAAGTCCCTCATCTGCAGATAGCGGGGCCCATACCCCCCGGGCAGCTCAAACTCCTTCAAATCCTCCAAGAACGGAAAGCTGCCGTCAATAAACAAGTCCCGTAACCGCTCGATCCCAGCTCGCTGCCACCTCCAAAACCCCCCATCTAGCTCCCCCGGCACAAACCGGTGATTGCCACAAATTGGAGCCCACACCGACACCCCCTCCACTCCCATACGCTTCCACCACTGTCCCCAGACTCTCAAAGCCGCCACCACCACCGGGCTTGGACAGTACCGAGCCGGCGAGAACAGCAGAGATGCTGTTTCCAGTGCCCTATTAACATCTGTCCCTACATGATACCGCCCCCGCCCGCTCCCATACTGACCCCTCCCCACTGCCCACTTCCTGATCATTGCTATGTTCGCCTCGAGCAGGAGTTTCTGAAATTCGGTAGGGCCAGTCCCCCAACCCCACCGCCCAGTTTCGCTCCAACAGCACTCTCCTTACCCGCGGGGTCTTACCCACCTACACAAACCCAGAAATCACCGCATTCACCTTCTTGAAGAAGCCTTGGGGATAAAAATAGGCAGGCCCTGAAATACAAACAAAAACCTTGGGACAACTGTCATCTTCACCGTCTGCACCCTCCCCGCCGGTGACAACGGGAGCGTATCCCAACCTCCCCGCCAGTGACAATGGGAGCATATCCCACCCTCCCCGCCAGTGACAACGGGAGCATATCCCACAATCCCCGCCAGTGACAATGGGAGCGTATCCAACCCTCCCCGCCAGTGACAACGGGAGCGTATACCACCCTCCACCTGCCAGTGACAATGGGAGCATATCCCAACCTCTCCTCCAGTGACAACGGGAGCGTATCCCGCCCTCGCCGCCAGCGACAACGGGAGCATATCCCACAATGCCCGCCAGTGACAATGGGAGCATATCCCACCCTCCCCGCCAGTGACAACGGGAGCGTATCCCACCCTCCCCGCCAGTGACAACGGGAGCGTATCCCACCCTCTCCACCAGTGACAACGGGAGCGTATCCCACAATCCCCGCCAGTGACAACGGGAGCATATCCCACAATGCCCGCCAGTGACAACGGGAGCATATCCCACCCTCCCCGCCAGTGACAACGGGAGCGTATCCCACAATGCCCGCCAGTGACAACGGGAGCATATCCCACAATGCCCGCCAGTGACAACGGGAGCGTATCCCACAATGCCCGCCAGTGACAACGGGAGCGTATCCCACCCTCTCCACCAGTGACAACGGGAGCATATCCCACAATCCCCGCCAGTGACAACGGGAGCATATCCCACCCTCCCCACCAGTGACAACGGGAGCGTATCCCACCCTCCCCGCCAGTGACAACGGGAGCGTATCCCACCCTCCCCGCCAGTGACAACGGGAGCGTATCCCACCCTCCCCGCCAGTGACAACGGGAGCGTATCCCACCCTCCCCGCCAGTGTCAACGGGAGCATATCCCACAATCCCCGCCAGTGACAATGGGAGCATATCCCACCCTCCCCACCAGTGACAACGGGAGCGTATCCCACCCTCCCCGCCAGTGACAACGGGAGCGTATCCCATCCACCACGCCAGTGTCAACGGGAGCGTATTCCACCCTCCCCGCCAGTGACAACGGGAGCGTATCCCACCCTCTCCACCAGAGACATCGGGAGCATATCCCACAATCCCCGCCAGTGACAACGGGAGCATATCGCACAATGCCTGCCAGTGACAACGGGAGCATATCCCACAATCCCCGCCAGTGGCAACGGGAGCGTATCCCACCCTCCCCACCAGTGACAACGGGAGCGTATCCCATCCTCTCCACCAGTGACAATGGGAGCGTATCCCACAATGCCCACCAGTGACAACGGGAGCATATCCCACAATGCCCGCCAGTGACACCGGGAGCATATCCCACCCTCCCCGCCAGTGACAACGGGAGCGTATCCCACCCTCTCCACCAGTGACAACGGGAGCATATCCCACAATCCCCGCCAGTGACAACGGGAGCATATCCCACAATGCCCGCCAGTGACAACGGGAGCATATCCCACAATGCCCGCCAGTGACAACGGGAGCGTATCCCACCCTCCCCGCCAGTGACAACGGGAGCGTATCCCACAATGCCCGCCAGTGACAACGGGAGCGTATCCCACAATGCCCACCAGTGACTACGGGAGCGTATCTCACCCTCTCCACCAGTGACAACGGGAGCATATCCCACAATCCCCGCCAGTGACAACGGGAGCATATCCCACCCTCCCCACCAGTGACAACGGGAGCGTATCCCACAATGCCCGCCAGTGACAACGGGAGCGTATCCCACCCTCCCCGCCAGTGACAACGGGAGCGTATCCCACAATGCCCGCCAGTGACAACGGGAGCGTATCCCACAATGCCCGCCAGTGACAACGGGAGCATATCCCACCCTCCGTGCCAGTGACAATGGGAGCGTATCCCACCCTCCCCGCCAGTGACAACGGGAGCGTATCCCACCCTCCCCGCCAGTGACAACGGGAGCGTATCCCACCCTCCCCGCCAGTGACAACGGGAGCGTATCCCACCCTCCCCGCCAGTGACAACGGGAGCGTATCCCACAATCCCCGCCAGTGACAATGGGAGCATATCCCACCCTCCGTGCCAGTGACAATGGGAGCGTATCCCACCCTCCCCGCCAGTGACAACGGGAGCGTATCCCACCCTCCCCGCCAGTGACAACGGGAGCGTATCCCACCCTCCCCGCCAGTGACAACGGGAGCGTATCCCACAATGCCCGCCAGTGACAACGGGAGCGTATCCCACCCTCTCCACCAGTGACAACGGGAGCATATCCCACAATCCGCGCCAGTGACAACGGGAGCGTATCCCACCCTCCCCGCCAGTGACAACGGGAGCGTATCCCACCCTCCCCGCCAGTGACAACGGGAGCGTATCCCACCCTCCCCGCCAGTGACAACGGGAGCGTATCCCACAATGCCCGCCAGTGACAACGGGAGCGTATCCCACCCTCTCCACCAGTGACAACGGGAGCATATCCCACAATCCCCGCCAGTGACAACGGGAGCATATCCCACCCTCCGCTCCAGTGACAATGGGAGCGTATCCCACCCTCTCCACCAGAGACAACGGGAGCATATCCCACAATCCCCACCAGTGACAACGGGAGCATATCCCACAATCCCCGCCAGTGACAACGGGAGCATATCCCACCCTCCGCGCCAGTGACAATGGGAGCGTATCCCACCCTCCCCACCAGTGACAACGGGAGCGTATTCCACCCTCCCCGCCAGTGACAACGGGAGCGTATCCCACCCTCCCCGCCAGTGACAACGGGAGCGTATCCCACAATGCCCGCCAGTGACAACGGGAGCGTATCCCACCCTCTCCACCAGTGACAACGGGAGCATATCCCACAATCCCCGCCAGTGACAACGGGAGCATATCCCACCCTCCGCTCCAGTGACAATGGGAGCGTATCCCACCCTCTCCACCAGAGACAACGGGAGCATATCCCACAATCCCCACCAGTGACAACGGGAGCATATCCCACAATCCCCGCCAGTGACAACGGGAGCATATCCCACCCTCCGCGCCAGTGACAATGGGAGCGTATCCCACAATGCCCGCCAGTGACAACGGGAGCGTATCCCACAATCCCCACCAGTGACAACGGGAGCATATCCCACAATGCCCGCCAGTGACAACGGGAGCATATCCCACAATCCCCGCCAGTGACAACGGGAGCGTATTCCACCCTCCCCGCCAGTGACAACGGGAGCGTATCCCACCCTCCCCGCCAGTGACAACGGGAGCGTATCCCACAATGCCCGCCAGTGACAACGGGAGCGTATCCCACCCTCTCCACCAGTGACAATGGGAGCATATCCCACAATGCCCGCCAGTGACAACGGGAGCATATCCCACCCTCCGCGCCAGTGACAATGGGAGCGTATCCCACCCTCCCCGCCAGTGACAACGGGTGCGTATCCCACAATCCCCGCCAGTGACAACGGGAGCATATCCCACAATGCCCGCCAGTGACAACGGGAGCATATCCCACAATGCCCGCCAGTGACAACGGGAGCATATCCCACAATGCCCGCCCGTGACAACGGGAGCGTATCCCACAATGCCCGCCAGTGACAACGGGAGCGTATCCCACCCTCTCCACCAGTGACAACGGGAGCATATCCCACAATCCCCGCCAGTGACAACGGGAGCATATCCCACCCTCCCCACCAGTGACAACGGGAGCGTATCCCACAATGCCCGCCAGTGACAACGGGAGCGTATCCCACAATGCCCGCCAGTGACAACGGGAGCATATCCCACCCTCCGTGCCAGTGACAATGGGAGCGTATCCCACCCTCCCCGCCAGTGACAACGGGAGCGTATCCCACCCTCCCCGCCAGTGACAACGGGAGCGTATCCCACCCTCCGCGCCAGTGACAACGGGAGCGTATCCCACAATCCCCGCCAGTGACAACGGGAGCATATCCCACAATCCCCGCCAGTGACAACGGGAGCATATCCCACAATGCCCGCCAGTGACAACGGGAGCGTATCCCACAATCCCCGCCAGTGACAACGGGAGCATATCCCACAATCCCCGCCAGTGACAACGGGAGCATATCCCACAATGCCCGCCAGTGACAACGGGAGCGTGTCCCACAATCCCCGCCAGTGACAACGGGAGCATATCCCACAATGCCCGCCAGTGACAACGGGAGCATATCCCACCCTCCGCGCCAGTGACAGTGGGAGCGTATCCCACCCTCCCCGCCAGTGACAATGGGAGCGTATCCCACCCTCTCCACCAGTGACAACGGGAGCGTATCTCACCCTCCCCACCAGTGACAACGGGAGCGTATCTCACCCTCCCCACCAGTGACAACGGGAGCGTATCTCACCCTCCCCACCAGTGACAACGGGAGCGTATCTCACCCTCCCCACCAGTAACAACGGGAGCGTATCTCACCCTCCATACCAGTGTCAACGGGAGCACATCCCACAATCCCCGCCATCCTAATTCATGGCCATTCAGATAATAGTCTGCCTTACCGTTTTTGCTACCAAAGTGGATAACCTCGCATTTATCCACGTGATACTGCATCCGCCTTTCATTTGCCCATTCACTCAACTTGCCCAAATCACACTGAAAGATCTCTGCATCCTCCTCACAGCTCACCCTCCCACACAACTTTGTGTCATCTGCAAGTTTGGCGAGATTATTATTTTGTTGCCTCTAACTCATTAATATATATTGTAAATAGCTGGGGTCCTAGTACTGATCCCTGCGGTACCCCACTAGTCACTGCCTGCCATTTGGGAAAAGACCCGTTTATTCCTACTCTTCATTTCTTGTCTGCCAACTAGTTTTCTATCCATCGCAATACACTACTCCGAATCACATGCGCTTTAATTTTACACGCCAATCTGTTATGCCAAAAGCCTTCTGAAAGTCCAAATATACCACATCCACTAGCTCCCCCTCATCAACTCTATAAGTTACATCCTCGAAGATTTCCAGTAGATTTGTCAAGTATGATTTCCCCGTCCTAAATCCATGCTGACTCTGTCCAAACCGCCACTGCTGTGCTGTAATATATTTGATAATAGATTCTATTATGGGAGGAAACCCACGCACACACGGGGAGGATGTGCAGACTCCGCACAGACAGTGACCCAAGCTGGAATCGAACCTGGGACCCTGGAGCTGTGAAGCAATTGTGCTATCCACAATGCTAATGTGCTGCCCACTGCAGGAACTGTTCCAGAGTCTATAGAATCCTGGAAGATGACCACCAATGCATCCACTATTCCTGAAGCACTCTGGGATATAGATTATTATTCCCATCAATTTCCCCAACACCATTTCACTACTAATACTGATCTCCTTCAGTTCCTCTCTCTCACTAAACCCTGCGTTCCCCAACATTTCTGGTATCGTATTTTTGTCATTTTATGAAGACAGAACCTAAGTATGTGTTTAGTTGATCAGCCATTTCTTTGTTCCCTATTATACGTTCCACTGTTTTTGACTGTAAGGGACCTACATTTGTCTTCACCAATCTTTTTCTCTTCATGTACCTATAGAAACTTTTACAGTCAGATTTTCTGTTCCCTGCTAGCTTACTCTCGTACTCTATTTTCCTCTTCTTAATCAATCCCTTGGTCCTTCCTTGCTGTGATCTAAACTGTTCCCAATCCTCAGGTCTGTTGTTTTTCTTGGCCAATCTGTATGTTTCTTCCTTGGATCTAATACTGTCTCTAATTTCCCTTGTAAGTCATGGATTGGCCACCTTTCCCGTTTTACTGTTGTGTCAGACAGGAAGAAGCAATTGTTGCAGTTCCCCCATGCGCTCTTTCAATGTTTGCCATTGCCTATCCACCGTCATCCCTTTAAGTAACGTTCCCCGATCCATCAGAGCCAACTCACGCCTCATTCTATCACAGTTCCCTTTATTTAGATTCAGGACCCGAGTCTCAGAATCAACTATGTCACTCTCCATCTTGATGGAGAATTCTATCCTATTATGGTCACTCATCCCCAAGGGCTCGCACAACTAGATTGACAACGATTCCCTTCTCATTACCCAGTACCCAGTCTAGGATGACCTGTTCTCCAGTTGGTTCAACGTATTGATCCACAAAACCATCCGGTATACACTCCAGGGATTCCTCCTCTACGTATTGTGGCTAATTTGATTTGCCCAATCTATACGCAGATTATAACCACCCATAATTACAAATGTTCCTTTATCGCATGTGTCTCTAATTTCTTGTTTAATACCATTCCTAACATCGCCACTGCAGTTTGGGGGTCTTAGCACAGTGGGCTAAACTGCTGGCTTGTAATGCCGAACAATGCCAGCAGCACGGTTCAATTCCCGTACCAGCCTCCCCGAACAGGCGCCGGAATGTGGCGACTGGGGCTTTTCACAGTAACTTTGTTGAAGCCTACTTGTGACAATAAGCGATTATTATTATATATGACCCCCACTAACGTTTTTTGTCCCTTGGTGTTTCTTAGCTCTACCCATACAGATCCCACATTGTCAGAGCCAATACCCTTCCTCACTGTGTTAATTTGCTCCTTAACCAGCAATGCAACCCCCACCACCTTTTCCTTTTGGTCTGTACTTCCTCAATACTGAATTCTTCTGGATGTTCAGTTCCCATCCCTGGTCACCTTGCAGCCATGTCCCCGTAATCCCAATTATAACATACCCATTTACATGGTTAGTTCCTCCATATGCCATAAAACATAGCAGTCAGCAGAATATTCAGCAGCTGAAAAGAGGCCTCGAGCAATGATTTTAAAATGGATAGTCTGCTCATTTGACCACTCCCAGCAGCAACAGATCTGCTGAGCCGAGACTCAGGGCAGAGCTGTAGCTTTTACACTTGTCCATACAAGTTGCCCCTGAAAAACAAACAGGAACCACAAATGGTGTGAATCAGACTCCAAAGGCGTATATAGAGCTCACACCAGATTATGGGGGAAATAGCGGGGCACCTGGAGGGAAATTGTCCCATTGGGCAGACGCAGCATGGGTTCACAAAGGGTAGGTCGTGTCTGACTAATTTGGTAGAATTTTTTGAGGACGTTACCAGTGCAGTAGATAACGGGGAGCCAATGGATGTGGTATATCTGGATTTCCAGAAAGCTTTTGACAAGGTGCCACACAAAAGGTTGCTGCATAAACTAAAGATGCATGGCATGGAGGGTAAAGTGGTAGCATGGGTAGAGGATTGGTTAACTAACAGAAAGCAGAGAGTGGGGATAAATGGGTGTTTCTCTGGTTGGCAACCTGTAAGTAGTGGGGTCCCTCAAGGATCAGTGTTGGGCCCGCAGTTGTTCACAATTTACATAGATGATTTGGAGTTGGGGACCAAGTGCAATGTGTCAAAGTTTGCAGACGACACTAAGATGAGTGGTAAAGCAAAAAGGGCAGAGGATACCGGAAGTCTGCAGAAGGATTTGGATAGGTTAGGTGAATGGGCTAGGGTCTGGCAGATGGAATTCAATGTTGCCAAGTGTGAGGCTATCCATTTTGTGAGGAATAACAGCAGAATGGATTATTATTTAAACGGTAAGATGTTAAAACATGCTGCTGTGCAGAGGGACCTGGGTGTGCTGGTGCACGAGTCGCAAAAAGTTGGTGTGCAGGTGCAACAGGTGATTAAGAAGGCTAATCGAGTTTTGTCTTTCATTGCTAGAGGGATGGAGTTCAAGACTAGGGAGGTTATGCTGCAATTGTATAGGGTGTTGGTGAGGCCACATCTGGAGTATTGTGTTCAGTTCTGGTCTCCTTACCTGAGAAAGGACATATTGGCACTGGAGGGAGTGCAGAGGAGATTCACTTGGTTGATCCCAGAGTTGAGGGGATTAGATTATGACGAGAGGTTGAGTAGACTGGGACTGTACTCATTGGAGTTTAGAAGGATGCGGGGGGGATCTTATTGAAACATATAAAATTATGAAGGGAATAGATAGGATAGATGCGGGCAGGTTGTTTCCACTGGTCGGGGAAAGCAGAACTAGGGGGCATAGCCTCAAAATAAGGGGAAGTAGATTTAGGACTGAGTTTAGGAGGAACTTCTTCACCCAAAGGGTTATGAATCTCTGGAATTCCTTGCCCAGTGAAGCAGTTGAGGCTCCTTCTTTAAACATTTTTAAGAAAAAGTTAGATGCCTTTCTAAAGAATAAAGGGATTCGGGGATATGGTGTACGGGCCGGAGAGTGGAGCTGAGTCCACAAAGATCAGCCATGATCTCATTAAATGGCGGAGCAGGCTCGAGGGGCCAGATGGCCTACTCCTGCTCCTAGTTCTTATGTTCTTATGGCAGTCAATTGAGTTGAGATAACTAACCTTTATTCCCGCTCTCTGCCTTCTGTCTTGAAGTCAGCCGACTCCACATTCTCCCTTAGCTGAATGATAACGCACCTTGTCAAAATCTAGTCCCACTCCCTTGCTCTTCCAGATGAGGTAGAGAGGAACCGTGTTTGGAGGGGTCGAGAAATGGAGGGCACCGCCGATTGGTTGGAGAACCAACTGCGACACGAGGGAAAGCTTCTTTTTTTTAAACACAGTGCGAGATCAGGATCTGGATTGCGCTGCCTGACTGCGTGGTGGAGGATGCAAAGTCAGTCGAGACTTTCAAAGAGGAATTGGATGGTTATCTTCGGAGTAAATATTGTAGAGCCACAGTGGAAGGTGGGGGAGTGACACTAGATCAGTGGCTGTTCCAGAGAACTAGCATGGACACAGTGGAGGAATGGCCTCCTGCTGCAGTGTAACCATTCTTTGATTGAATAAAGGTTTAAGTGACACTTGCTCTCTTCTTTGAGGTGATATCACCAAGACTCCTCAGAGAGCACCTTCCAAACCTACCACCTAGAATAGCGACAGGCAACTCCAGCCAGTGAGTGGGCCACGAGTGACCCTCCTTCATCTCAATGGGCCGCAAGATTGAAATCAGGCTTGTTCACTGACCGTCACCCCATGAATAAGATTAAATACATTTAATACACGGTGGATATTTCATAACGAGTTATAGAAAATGCTTCATCATTTATATATTAATAGAACTCTCATCAGCTTCAAATGGTGAAAACAATAGAAATATTTCCACTTTGGACACAGAGTCTCTCACACTCAATGTTGTGAGCAATCAGCACACACCTCACTTCACTTGTCCTCGCTTTACGTGTGAATCACTTCAGTCACACCGGCAGGAAAAACACTACCCAGACGGAAATCAGCGGAATGTGGCGACCCTGCGCGGGGGCAACGGTCAACAAAATGTCTCGTGGGCCCCACTCAGAACCCAGATGGGCCGCATGGGGCCCCCGGGACAGAGGTTTCCCACCACTGATCGAGAAGGACAAGAGCAGCAGAACATAGAACATAGAACATAGAATATACAGTGCAGAAGGAGGCCATTCGGCCCATCGAGTCTGCACCGACCCACTTAAGCCCTCACTTCCACCCTATGCCTGTAACCCAATAACCCCTCCTAACCTTTTTGGTCACTAAGGCCAATTTATCATGGCCAATCCACCTAACCTGCACATCTTTGGACTGTGGGAGGAAACCGGAGCACCCGGAGGAAACCCACGCACACACGGGGAGAACGTGCAGACTCCGCACAGACAGTGACCCAGTGGTGAATCGAACCTGGGACCCTGGAGCTGTGAAGCCACAGTGCTATCCACTTGTGCTACCGTGCTGCCCTAGATACCTGGGACCCCCACCACCTGGAGGTTCCCCTCCAAGTCACTCACCATCCTGACTTGGAAATATATCGCCGTTCCTTCACTGTCGCTGGGGCAACATCCTGGAACTCCCTCCCTAACAGCACAGTGGGTGTACCTACACCACATGGACTGCAGCGGTTCAAGAAGGCGGCTCACCCCCACCTTCTCAAGGGGCAATTAGGGATGGGCAATAAATTCCTGCCTAACCACATCACAAGAATTATTTATTTTTTGAAAATCAGATGAGATGCTAAATGGATTGGCGGTGGGGCTGGCAGGGGGAGCTTTCTCCCAGTGTCCCAATCATCCTCAGGCACCACAGCACAGTCCCTATTTCTGGGATCTTGCTATGTCTGCCACTTTGAAGGTTTGCTGGGGGGGGGGGGGGGGCTGAAGGGTGCCATGTGAATGCAATTTGGTTCTGCAAACGGGACCACCCACCCCCACTGCTGCTCCTCTGCGATCAGAACAGGGGCACCCCCCCCCACCCCATCCCACACCCCCTTCCCCAGACAAACTGCCCCCCTCCCCTGGTAGCTTGCCCTTGGCACAGACCCTCAGGTCATCTGGTCATCTGGCTGAAGAAGGCGTTCGGCGACAGCCACTCTCACCGCCACAGAAAAACAAGCGGAAACCACTGTTGCAAAGTGTCATTTACGCTGCAATAGAAACATCGCTCGAGAGGGAAGAGTGTGTGTGTGGGAAACGTCGACACATTTCAGCTGACTACAGGCAATACACTCCAAACTGCTGAATTTACACCCAGATACAATCGAAGCACAGAATCCATTTCATGTCCAGCCCTTGCAGTAAAGTACAGATCATTCAAAGACACTCAATACCTGAATGTGCCGTCAGCTGCAGTGTTTCCAATTCTTTCACATGTCGATTTCCTCCCACTCCTGTCGCCTCAAGAAGACTGCGTTCAGCCAGACAGAGTAAACCCCCTTAGTGTCTTTCCGAGCTGTGGGCTGTCCCAGTGCTGAAGTCAACTTCCTGCTGTTAGCAAGGCTGCAGGAAAGCCTGCAGTTGCTGGAAAGCTGAAATCAAAACCGAGCAGATTAAAATGCAGCTGAAAATAAATCTAAAATACATTCACCAAAGCTGATTGGGGACAAGTAGTGTTATGCCAGTTAATTAGCAGTGATGGGAGAGGCTAAATATTATTCAGAGAATTTCTCTCTCCCCCGCCCCCCTCCTCCTCACGCCCTGTCTGTTCTAGTAATTATAATTAATAACTCCAAATTAGAACATCAGTATCACTTCAGCTGCATGTCCTTTGAATGAGCTGAATGTTCAGACCGACTACCTCACACACTCCTAACCAACCTGGAAAGGCACAAGAACTCGACATAGAATCCCAACAGTGCAGGAGGAGGCCATTCGGCCCCTCGAGCCCGCTCCACCATTCATTATGATCATGGCTGATCATCAAGTTCAATACTCTGATCCTGCCTTCCTCCCCATATCCCTCGATCCCTTAGCCCCAAGAGCTACATCTAATTCCATCTTGAAATTACACAACGTTTCACCTCAACTACTTTCTGTGGGAGTGAATTCCATAGAACATAGAACATACAATGCAGAAGGAGGCCATTCAGCCCATCGAGTCTGCACCGACCCATTTAAGCCCTCACTTCCAACCTATCCCCGTAACCCAATGACCCCTCCTAACCTTTTTGGACACTAAGGGACAATTTAACATTGGCCAATCCACCTAACCTGGACATCTTTGGACACTAAGGGACAATTTATCATGGCCAATCCACCTACCTGCACATCTTTGGACACTAAGGGACAATTTATCATGGCCAATCCCCCTAACCTGCACATCTTTGGACACTAAGTGACAATTTATCACGGCCAATCCACCTAACCTGCACATCTTTGGACACTAAGGACAATTTATCATGGCCAATCCACCTAACCTGCACATCTTTGGACACTAAGGGACAATTTATCATGGCCAATCCACCTACCTGCACATCTTTGGACACTAAGGGACAATTTAACATGGCCAATCCACCTAACCTGCACATCTTTGGACACTAAGTGACAATTTATCACGGCCAATCCACCTAACCTGCACATCTTTGGACACTAAGTGACAATTTATCACGGCCAATCCACCTAACCTGCACATCTTTGGACACTAAGGACAATTTATCATGGCCAATCCACCTAGCCTGCACATCTTTGGACACTAAGGGACAATTTATCATGGCCAATCCACCTACCTGCACATCTTTGGACACTAAGGGACAATTTAACATGGCCAATCCACCTAACCTGTACATCTTTGGACACTAAGGGACAATTTAACATGGCCAATCCAGCTAGCCTGCACATCTTTGGACACTAAGGGGCAATTTAACACGGCCAATCCACCTAACCTGTACATCTTTGGACACTAAGGACAATTTAACACGGTCAATCCAGCTAACCTGCACATCTTTGGACACTAAGGACAATTTAACACGGCCAATCCACCTAACCTGCACATCTTTGGACACTAAGGGACAATTTAACATGGCCAATCCACCTAACCTGCACATCTTTGGACACTAAGGGACAATTTATCATGGCCAATCCACCTAACCTGCACATCTTTGGACACTAAGGGGCAATTTAACACGGCCAATCCACCTAACCTGCACATCTTTGGACACGAAGGACAATTTAACACGGTCAATCCAGCTAACCTGCACATCTTTGGACAGTAAGGGACAATTTATCATGGCCAATCCACCTAACCTGCACATCTTTGGACACTAAGGGACAATTTAACATGGCCAATCCACCTAACCTGCACACCTTTGGACACTAAGGGACAATTTATCAGGCCAATCCACTTAACCAGCACATCTTTGGACACTAAGGGACAATTTAACATGGCCAATCCACCTAACCTGCACACCTTTGGACACTAAGGGACAATTTAACACGGCCAATCCACCTAACCTGTACATCTTTGGACACTAAGGGACAATTTAACATGGCCAATCCACCTAACCTGCACACCTTTGGACACTAAGGGACAATTTATCATGGCCAATCCACCTAACCTGCACATCTTTGGACACTATGGGACAATTTAACATGGCCAATCCACCTAACCTGCACACCTTTGGACACTAAGGGACAATTTATCATGGCCAATCCACCTAACCTGCACATCTTTGGACACTAAGGGACAATTTATCATGGCCAATCCACCTAACCTGCACATCTTTGGACACTAAGGGGCAATTTAACACGGCCAATCCACCTAACCTGCACATCTTTGGACACTAAGGACAATTTAACACGGCCAATCCACCTAACCAGCACATCTTTGGACACTAAGGGACAATTTAACATGGCCAATCCACCTAACCTGCACACCTTTGGACACGAAGGGACAATTTAACACGGCCAATCCACCTAACCTGTACATCTTTGGACACTAAGGGACAATTTAACATGGCCAATCCACCTAACCTGCACATCTTTGGACACTAAGGGACAATTTATCATGGCCAATCCACCTAACCTGCACATCTTTGGACACTGAGGGACAATTTAACATGGCCAATCCACCTAACCTGCACATCTTTGGACACTAAGGGGCAATTTAACATGGTCAATCCACCTAACCTGCACATCTTTGGACACTAAGGGACAGTTTAACACGGCCAATCCACCTAACCTGTACATCTTTGGACACTAAGGGGCAATTTGTCACGGCCAATCCACCTAACCTGCACATCTTTGGATACTAAGGACAATTTAACATGGCCAATCCACCTAACCTGCACATCTTTGGACACGAAGGACAATTTAACATGGCCAATCCACCTAACCTGCACATCTTTGGACACTAAGGACAATTTAACATGGCCAATCCACCTAACCTGCACATCTTTGGAC
The DNA here is from genome assembly GCF_047496885.1 of Scyliorhinus torazame. Classification (NCBI taxonomy): domain Eukaryota; kingdom Metazoa; phylum Chordata; class Chondrichthyes; order Carcharhiniformes; family Scyliorhinidae; genus Scyliorhinus; species Scyliorhinus torazame. The sequence continues at coordinate 40,301,362 of NC_092738.1, read as the reverse complement.
ACTAAGGGACAATTTAACATGGCCAATCCACCTAACCTGCACATCTTTGGACACTGAGGGACAATTTAACATGGCCAATCCACCTAACCTGCACATCTTTGGACACTAAGGACAATTTAACATGGCCAATCCACCTAACCTGCACATCTTTGGACACTAAGGACAATTTATCATGGCCAATCCACCTAACCTGCACATCTTTGGACACTAAGGGACAATTTAACATGGCCAATCCACCTAACCTGCACATCTTTGGACACTAAGGGACAATTTAACACGGCCAATCCACCTAACCTGCACATCTTTGGACACTAAGGACAATTTAACATGGCCAATCCACCTAACCTGCACATCTTTGGACACTAAGGACAATTTAACATGACCAATCCACCTAACCTGCACATCTTTGGACACTAAGGGACAATTTAACATGGCCAATCCACCTAACCTGCACATCTTTGGACACTAAGGGACAATTTAACATGGCCAATCCACCTAACCTGCGCATCTTTGGACACTAAGGGACAATTTAACACGGTCAATCCATCTAACCTGCACATCTTTGGACACGAAGGGACAATTTAGCATGGCCAATCCACCTAACCTGCACATCTTTGGACACTAAGGACAATTTAACATGGCCAATACACCTAACCTGTACATCTTTGAACACTAAGGGACAATTTATCATGGCCAATCCACCTAACCTGCACATCTTTGGACACTAAGGACAATTTAACATGGCCAATCCACCTAACCTACACATCTTTGGGCACTAAGGGACAATTTATCATGGCCAATCCACCTAACCTGTACATCTTTGGACACTAAGGGACAATCTAACATGGCCAATCCACCTAACCTGCACATCTTTGGACAATAAGGGACAATTTAACACGGCAAATCTACCTAACCTGCACATCTTTGGACACTAAAGGGACAATTTAACACGGCAAATCCACCTAACCTGCACATCTTTGGACACTAAGGGACAATTTAACATGGCCAATCCACCTAACCTGCACATCTTTGGACACTGAGGGACAATTTAACATGGCCAATCCACCTAACCTGCACATCTTTGGACACTAAGGACAATTTAACATGGCCAATCCACCTAACCTGCACATCTTTGGACACTAAGGACAATTTAATATGGCCAATCCACCTAACCTGCACATCTTTGGAGACTAAGGACAATTTAACATGGCCAATCCACCTAACCTGCACATCTTTGGACACTAAGGACAATTTAACATGGCCAATCCACCTAACCTGCACATCTTTGGACACTAAGGACAATTTATCATGGCCAATCCACCTAACCTGCACATCTTTGGACACTAAGGGACAATTTAACATGGCCAATCCACCTAACCTGCACATCTTTGGACACTAAGGGACAATTTAACACGGCCAATCCACCTAACCTGCACATCTTTGGACACTAAGGACAATTTAACATGGCCAATCCACCTAACCTGCACATCTTTGGACACTAAGGACAATTTAACATGGCCAATCCACCTAACCTGCACATCTTTGGACACTAAGGGACAATTTAACATGGCCAATCCACCTAACCTGCACATCTTTGGACACTAAGGGACAATTTAACATGGCCAATCCACCTAACCTGCGCATCTTTGGACACTAAGGGACAATTTAACACGGTCAATCCACCTAACCTGCACATCTTTGGACACGAAGGGACAATTTAGCATGGCCAATCCACCTAACCTGCACATCTTTGGACACTAAGGACAATTTAACATGGCCAATCCACCTAACCTGTACATCTTTGGACACTAAGGGACAATTTATCATGGCCAATCCACCTAACCTGCACATCTTTGGACACTAAGGACAATTTAACATGGCCAATCCACCTAACCTGCACATCTTTGGATACTAAGGGGCAGTTTAACATGGCCAATCCACCTAACCTACACATCTTTGGGCACTAAGGGACAATTTATCATGGCCAATCCACCTAACCTGTACATCTTTGTACACTAAGGGACAATCTAACATGGCCAATCCACCTAACCTGCACATCTTTGGACACTAAGGGACAATTTAACATGGTCAATCCACCTAACCTGCACATCTTTGGACAATAAGGGACAATTTATCATGGCCAATCCACATAACCTGCATATCTTTGGACACTAAGGGACAATTTAACATGGCCAATCCACCTAACCTGCACATCTTTGGACACTAAGGGGCAATTTATCACGGCCAATCCACCTAACCTGCACATCTTTGGACTGTGGGAGGAAACCAGAGCACCCGGAGGAAACCCACGCACACACGGGGAGAAAGTGCAGACTCCACACAGACAGCGACCCAGCGGGGTCCCCACTCTCTGGGTGAAGAAATTTCTCCTCACCTCAGTCCTAAAAGGTTTACCCCTTATCCTCAAACTGTGACCCCTAGTTCTGGACTCCCCCACCATCGGGAACATTCTTTCTGAATCTATCCTGTCTAATCTTGGAAGAATTCTGTAAGTTTCTATGAGATTCCCTCTCACTCTTCTAAACCCCAATGAATATAATCCTACCGACTTAGTCTCTCCTCATATGACAGTCCCGCCATCCCAGGAATCAGTCTGGTAAACCTTCGCTGCTCTCCCTCCACAGCAACAACATCCTTCCTCAGATAAGGACACTAAAACTGCTCACAATACTCCAGGTGTGACCTCACCAATGCCCTACACAATTGCAGTAAAACATCCCTATTCCTGTACTCCAATCCTCTCGCTACAAAGGCCAACACACCATTTGCCTTCTTTACTGCCGGCTGTACCTGAGCGCTTACTTTCAGCGACTGATGCACGAGGACACCAAGGTCTCGCTGAGTATCCGCCTCTCTCAATTTACACCCATTCAAATAATAATCTGACTTCCTATATTTGCTACTGAAGCGGATAACCTCATATTTATCCACATTATACTGCATCTGCCGTGCATGTGCCCACTCACTCAGCCTGAACAAATCCCGCTGAAGCATCTCTGTATCCTCCTCACAGCTCACCCTCCCACCCAGCTTTGTATCATCTGCAAGTTTGGGGATAATACATTTAGTGCCCGCGTCCAAATCATTAATATATGATGTGAACAGTTGGGGTCCGAGCACAGGTCTCTGCGGCACCCCACTAGTCACTGCCTGCCAATCGGAAAAATGCCCATTTATTCCAACTTTTTCCTTCCTGTCTGCTAACCAGCTTTCTATAAGGACAACGCCTTCAATCACATTAATTTCCCCCAAACCATTTCTTTACTAATAATAATTTCCTTCAGCTCCTCACTGAAACTTTTGTTTCTCAGAACTTCCAGTACATTATTCATGTCTTCCTTTGTAAAGACAGAAGCAAAGTATGAATTTAGTTCCTCAGCCATTTTTTTGTCCCTGTTACGAATTCCCCCGTTTCTGACTGTAAGGGGCCTAACATTAAGTTTTATTAATCTTTTTATCTTTACATACCTACAGAAACTTTTGCAGTCAGTTTTTACGTTCCCCGCCTGCTTACTTTCAAATTGTATTTTCCTCTTAATCAATCCCTTGCTCTGCCTTTGCTGGATTTTAAACTGTTCCCAATCCTCAGGTCTATTGCTTTTTCTTGCTGATTTGTATATCTTTGAATCTAATACTATCTCTAATTTCCGTTGTAAGCCGTGGTTTGGCCACAGTTCCCTTTTTACTCTTGTGCCAAACAGGAATAAACAACTTTTGGAGTTCACCTATTCATTCCTTGAATGCTGCCATTGCCTGCCCGCTGTCCGTCCTTTCAGTAATGTTTCTCAGTCCATCACAGCCAGCTCATGCCTCATACCATCATAGTTACCTTCATTGAGATTCAGGACATTGGTCTCAGAATCAACTACCTCACTATCCAACTTGATAAAGAATTCGACCATATTATGGTCACTCATCCCCAAGGGTTCTCTCACAACTAGATTGCCGACTAATCCTTTCTCATTGTACAACAGCCAGCCCAAGATGGCCCAGTCCCTTGTTAGTTCCTCAACATACTGGTCCAGAAAACCATCCCGTACACATTCCAGAAATTCCTCCTCTATTGTGCTGTGACTAATTTGACTCACCCAATCCATATGCAGATTAAAGTCACCCCTTGGATGACAAGAGAAGTGGAGCTTCCAGTCAAGAGGAAGAAGGAAGCTTGCATAAGATCTGACTCGGCTCTAGAGGGTTACAAGGTAGCCAGGAAGGAACTCAAAAATGGACTTAGGAGAGCTAGAAGGGGGCATGAAAAAGCCCTGGCTGGAAGGATTAGGGAAAACACCAAGGCGTTCTACACTTACGTGAGAAATAAGAGGATGATCAGAGTGAGAGTAGGGCCGATCAGGGATAGTGAAGGGAACTTGTGCCTAGAGTCTGAGGAGATGGGGGGGGGGGGGGGGGGGGGGGGCTAAATCAATATTTTGCTTCAGTATTCACTAGAGAGAGGGACCTTGTTGCTCGTGAGAACAGCGTGAACCAGGTTAATAGACTCAAACAGGTTGATATTAAGTAGGAGGATGTGCTGGAAATTTTGAAAAGCATCAGGACAGATAAGTCCCCTGGGCTTGACGGGATATACCCAAGGTTACTACGGGAAACAAGGGGGGAGAGGAGGTTGGTGCGCCGTTGGCGATGATCTTTGCGTCCTCACTTCCCACTGGAGTAGTACCGGATGATTGGAGGGAGGCAAATGTTGTTCCCCTGTTCAAGAAAGGGAATAGGGAAATCCCTGGGAATTACAGACCCATCAGTCTTACGTTTGTGGTGAGCAAAATATTGGAAAGGATTCTGAGAGATAGGATTTATGATTATTTAGAAAAACATAGTTTGATTAAAGAGAGTCAGCATGGCTTTGTGAGGGGCAGGTCATGCCTCACAAGCCTCATTGAATTCTTTGAGGATGTGACGAGACACATTGATGAAGGTCGGGCAGTGGATGTGGTGTATATGGATTTCAGTAAGGCATTTGATCAGGTTCCCCATGGTAGGCTCATTCAGAAAGTTAGGGGGCATGGGATACAGGGAAATTTGGCTGTCTGGATACAGAATTGACTGGCTGAAAGAAGACAGCGAGTGGTAGTGGATGGAAAGTATTCCGCCTGGAGGTCGGTGACCAGTGGTGTCCCGCAAGGATCTGTTCTGGGACCTCTGCTCTTTGTGGTTTTTATAAATGACTTGGATGAGGAAGTGGAAGGGTGGGTTAGTAAGTTTGCAATGGGGGAGTTGTAGATTCAGGTTACAACAGGACATTGACAGGATGCAGAGCTGGGCTGAGAAGTGGCAGATGGAGTTCAACCTTGATGAATGTGAAGTGATTCATTTTGGAAGGTCGAATTTGAATGCTGAATACAGGGTTAAAGGCAGGATTCTTGGAAGTGTGGAGGAACAGAGGGATCTTGGGGTCCACGTACATAGATCCCTCAAAGTTGCCACCCAGGTTGATAGGGTTGTTAAGAAGGCGTATGGTGCGTTGACTTTCATTAACAGGGGGCTTGAGTTTTAGAGCCGCGAGGTTTTGCTGCAGCTTTATAAAACCCTGGTTAGACCACACTTGGAATATTGTGTCCAGTTCAGGTCGCCTCATTATAGGAAGGATGTGGATGCTTTGGAGAGGGCACAGAGGAGATTTACCAGGATGCTGCCTGGACTGGAGGGCATGTCTTATGAAGAAAGGTTGTGGGAGCTAGGGCTTTTCTCACTGGAGCGAAGAAGGCAGAGAGGTGACTTGATAAAGGTGTACAAGGTGATGAGAGGCATGGATAGAGTGGATAGCCAGAGACTTTTCCCCAGGGTGGAAATGGCTGTCACGAGGGGACATAATTTAAAGGTGATTGGAGGAAGGTATAGGGGAGATGTCAGAGGTTCTTTACACAGAGAGTGGTGGGTGTGTGGAATGCACGGCCAGCAGAGGGGGTGGAGTCAGAGTCATTCGGGAAATTTAAGCGACTCTTGGACAGGCACATGGACAGCAGTAAATTGAAGGGGTGCAGGATAGGTTGATATTAGATTAGGATAAATGGTCGGCACAACATCGTGGGCCGAAGGGCCTGTACTGTGCTGTACCGTTCTACGTTCTATAATCACAGACGTTCCTTTCTCACATTTATCTCTGATTTCCTGTCTCATGCTATTCCCAACATTACCACTGCAGTTTGGTGGTCTGTGCAATAATAATAATAATGTTATTATTGTCACAAGTAGGCTTGCATTAACACTGCAATGAAGTTACTGTGAACATCCCCTAGTCGCCACATTCCGGCGCCTGTTCGGGTACACTGAGGGAGAATTCAGAATGTCCAATTCACCTAACAGCACGTCTTTCGGGACTTGTGGGAGGAAACCGGAGCACCCGGAGGAAATCCACGCAGACACGGGGAGAACGTGCAGACTCCGCACAGACAGTGACCCAAGCCGGGAATCGAACCTGGGTCCCTGGAGCTGTGAAGCAACTGTTCTAACCACTGTGCTACCATGCCGCCCCTCCCTACAAATGTTTTTTGCCCCTTGATGTTTTTTAACTCCACCCAGACAGATTCCACATCATCTGTACTAATATCTTTCCTCAATATTGTATCAATATCTTTTCGAATCAACAATTGCAACTCCACCACCTTTTCCATTCTGTCTGTCCTTCCCAAAAACTGAATAGCCTCAATGTTTAGTTCCCATCCTTTGTCACCTTGGAGCCGTGGGCGTCATTCTCCGACCCCCCGCCGGGTCGGAGAATGGCCGTTGGCCGCCGTGAATCCCGCCCCCGCCCCCGCCCCCGCCGAAGTCTCCGGTACCGGAGATTGGGCGGGGGCGGGAATCGGGCCGCGCCGGTTGGCGGGACCCCCCGCTCAATTCTCCGGCCCGGATGGGCCGAAGTCCCGCCCAGAAATTGCCTGTCCCGCCGGCGTAAATCAAAGCTGGTATTTACCGGCGGGACCAGGCGGTGTGGGCGGGCTCCGGGGTCCTGGGGGGGGGACGCGGGGCGATCTGACCCCGGGGGGTGCCCCCACGGTGGCCTGGCCCGCGATCGGGGCCCACCGATCCGCGGGCGGGCCTGTGCCGTGGGGGCACTCTTTCCCTTCCGCCTCTGCCACGGCCTCCACCATGGCGGAGGCGGAAGAGACTCTCCCCACTGCGCATGCGCGGGAAACTGTCGGCGGCCGCTGACGCTCCCGCGCATGCTCCGCATTTCCGCGCCAGCTGGCGGGGCACCAAATGCCATTTCCGCCAGCTGGCGGGGCGGAAATCCCTCCGGCGCCGACCTAGCCCCTCAATGTTGGGGCTCGGCCCCCAAAGATGCGGAGCATTCCGCACCTTTGGGCCGGCGCGATGCCCGTCTGATTGGCGCCGTTTTTGGCGCCAGTCGGCGGACATCGCGCCGTTGGGGGAGAATTTCGCCCCGTGTCTCCGTCAATCCCAACTATATCACATCCCTTTACGTCTATCTGTGCAACTAATTCATTCATTTTATTTCAAATGCTCAGTGTTCAGATGGAAAACCTTTAAGTCCTATTAACCGACCCTGCCCCTTCCCGACTATTTTTTGCAATGTTACAGACCCTTGATTTTTCTGCCAATCACTTTTCTTATCCTCCTTCCTGTCTTTTTCACTTGTTCTTGATTCCCCCGCTCTGAATCCTTACATAGATTCCCATCCCCCTGCGATATTAGTTTAAACCCTCCCCAACCGCTCTAGTAATACGACCCCCTCGCCGCGCCCCCCCCCCCCCCGCCCACAAAGGACATCAGTCCCAGTCCTGCCCAACTGTAACCCGTCCTTTTTGTACAGGTCCCACTTCCCCCAGAACCAGTCCCAATGCCCTAGGAATCTGAAACCCTCCCCCTCACACCATGGGCGGGATTCTCTCAGCCCACGCCGAGAGGGCCGGAGAATCGCTGGGCCGGGCGCGAATCGCACGACGCTGCCCCGACTCCGGTCCGCTGATTCTCCGGTGAGCGGAGAATAGGTGCCATTGGCTCTGGCGCGTTGCCGGTCAGGGGCCGTGCCAGCGATTCTCCGCCCGGGATGGGCCGAGTGGCCGCAAAAAAAATCCGAGTCCCACCGGCGCCGTCCACGTGTTGTCTTACCCGGCGGGATCTTGGCGTGCAAGCATCCGGGGGCGGCCTGGTGGGGGCGGAGGGTTCCGACCCCGGGGGGGCCTCCGCTGTGGTCTGGCCCGCGATCGGGGCCTACCAATCGGCGGGCCGGCATCTCGGGCTGGGGGCCACTTTTGCTCCGCGCCGGCCCCTGTAGCCCTACGCCGTGTTGCGTCAGGGCCGGCGGGGAGAAGGAATCCACCGCGCATGCACGCAATCTCGCCTGTCGCACCGCGCATGCGCAGACCCGCGGCGCACATTTCAGGGCGGTATCGGCAGCTGGAGCGGCGTGGGTCACTCCAGTGCCGTGCTGGCCTCATGTAGGGGCCAGAATTGTTGATCCTGAGGCCACGTTGACGCCGCCGGGAAACGCGACGGTGTTTACGACGGCGTCAACACTTAGCCTCAGGATCAGAGAATCCCGCCCATATGTCTTCAGTCACGTATTCATCTGATGCATCCTTCTATTTTTACTCTGACTCGTACGTCGGCGCTGGTAGTCATCCTGAGATCACTGCCTTTAAGGTTCGACTTCACAACTTTCTTCCCAACTCCCTCAATCTGCTTTCAGGACCTCATCCCTTTTTTTTACCTATGTCGATGGTCCGATGTGAATCTACGCCCAATCCCCAGCCTACCCCCGTAACCCACCACATCTTTGCACACTCAGGGGCAATTTAGCATGGCCAATCCACCTAACCTGCACATCTTTGGACACTAAGGGACAATTTAACATGGCCAATCCACCTAACCTGCACATCTTTGGACACTAAGGGACAATTTAACATGGCCAATCCTTCTAACCTGTACATCTTTGGACACTAAGGGACAATTTATCATGGCCAATCCACCTAACCTGCACATCTTTGCACACTCAGGGGCAATTTAGCATGGCCAATCCACCTAACCTGCACATCTTTGGACACTAAGGGACAATTTAACATGGCCAATCCACCTAACCTGCACATCTTTGGACACTAAGGGACAATTTAACATGGCCAATCCTTCTAACCTGTACATCTTTGGACACTAAGGGACAATTTAACATGGCCAATCCATCTAACCTGCACATCTTTGGACACAGAGGGACAATTTACCATGGCCAATCCACCTAACCTGCACATCTTTGGACACTAAGGAACAATTTATCATGGCCAATCCACCTAACCTGCACATCTTTGGACACTAAGGGACAATTTAACATGGCCAATCCACCTTCCTGCACATCTTTGGACACTAAGGGACAATTTAACATGGCCAATCCATCTAACCTGCACATCTTTGGACACTAAGGGACAATTTAACATGGCCAAACTACCTAACATGCACATCTTTGGATACTAAGGGACAATTTAACATGACCAATCCACCTAACCTGCATATCTTTGGACACTAAGGGACAAGTTAACACGGCCAATCCACCTAACCTGCACATCTTTGGACACTAAGGGACAATTTAACACGGCCAATCCCCCTAACCTGTACATCTTTGGACAATAAGGGACAATTTAGCATGGCCAATCCACCTAACCTGCACATCTTTAGACACTAAGGGACAATTTATCACGGCCAATCCCCCTAACCTGCACATCTTTGGACAGTAAGGGACAATTTAACACGGCCAATCCCCCTAACCTGCACATCTTTGGACACTAAGGGACAATTTAACATGGCCAATCCACGTAACCTGCACATCTTTGGACACTAAGGGACAATTTAACACGGCCAATCCACCTAAGCTGCACATTTTTTGACACTAAGGGACAATTTATCACGGCCAATCCCCTTAACCTGCACATCTTTGGACACTAAGGGACACTTTATCATGGCCAATCCCCTAACCTGCACATCTTTGGACACTAAGGGACAATTTAACACGGCCAATCCACCTAACCTGCACATCTTTGGACACTAAGGGGCAATTTAACATGGCCAATCCACCTAACCTGCACATCTTTGGACACTAAGGGACAATTTATCATGGCCAATCCCCCTAACCTGCACATCTTTGGACACTAAGTGACAATTTATCACGGCCAATCCACCTAACCTGCACATCTTTGGACACTAAGGACAATTTATCATGGCCAATCCACCTAACCTGCACATCTTTGGACACTAAGGGACAATTTATCATGGCCAATCCACCTAACCTGCACATCTTTGGACACTAAGGAACAATTTAACACGGCCAATCCCCTTAACCTGCACATCTTTGGACACTAAGGGACAATTTAACACGGCCAATCCACCTAACCTGCACATCTTTGGACACTAAGGGACAATTTATCACGGCCAATCCCCCTAACCTGCACATCTTTGGACACTAAGGGGCAATTTATCATGGCCAATCCACCTAACCTGCACATCTTTGGACACTAAGGGACAATTTAGCATAGCCAATCCACCTAACCTGTACATCTTTGGACACTAAGGGGCAATTTATCATGGCCAATCCACCTAACCCCTGTTGCTCTTTTTAGCCTTAGTTTATTAGCTCTGATTATGTCACCTTTGCTCACGAGTCGCCAGGTATCTTTCTGATACCGCCACGTTGTTCAAGCTCGAGTTATGATTAATAAGTGAGCACACCGCTTAGTAAGATTGAAATCAACGGTCATTTATTATGTACAGCAATCAATATTTACACAATAATCCTACTATCTATATCACTACCTACCACTACTGGCCAATACTTAACTTTTGGGGATGGCCCACCAGGTCAGGTAAACGAATGGTTTATCGAATTGGATCTGGCCTGCGGGATTCAAAAGGCTGATACGGGTCGATGGCTAGGAGTCTTTATCGGGTAGTGATCGCTGGAGTCAGACTTACAGTTTCTGGTCGATGTTCTTGCGAAGGTCTCGAGCAGGAGAAGAAGGGAGAGAGAGAGAGATCTGAACTTGGCCCCTCAATTTATAGGGCCCAGGGGCTTCCTGCCTCTCGGGGCGGCCCTTGACCCTGAGTCCCAAGTGATTGGACTTGTTCCCAATCACTGGGTTCAATATGCTCCAATAATGGGGCGATTCCTCGATCAGGGAGGTGGTCGTTCACCTGTCTTTGTTTCGGCCACTGCAGGCGCCGACAGGTCTGGCCCGGCATTCAATTGCTAATATGTTGCAATTGTTCCCGAGGATAGCCGATTAAACTGCAGATGTCTGGGTTGATGTGCTGCTAATAGTCGCAGGTATCGATCTGGGCCGACTTCCCCAGAGCCGAATACGCTATTCTGTCTGCAGCTGTCCGTTTGTGTCCTGTTGGCTGCTTTTCCCATCAGCCTTTTCGGTTAGCCATTTTAAATCGGGTTTTGGCCAAATTAATCGGGAGTCAGCCATTTTAGGTGGCTACAGGACCTCCTTGTGATCCTAACGCGAAGCGTGAAGGATCACATTCATTTTGTCCTTTCCGTTCCCTGACCGGGGGGGGGGGACACCTCCTACATGGCCACTACTCTGACCCTAGCTATGCACACAAATTTACCTAAACAATTCTTGAGGGCGCTATGTCAGGCAGGGGCATGCATCTAAAAAATGAAAACTTGGAACCTCTAATTTTACCTAAATACACTCATCAAGCATTGCATCATCCTGTCTCTCTAAAACATGCAACAACAATCATAACATTCCATATATTCTTTCCTGGCTTGGCAGTCAAGCTCAGGATCAGACATTTTTTTTGTTCATGACACGTTTTGTACATCTTTTATTGACAGAAAAACGCAAGTGCATGTTTTATTATTCTGGTCTCATAGGTCGCGGGGGTCTGGGGTCTGGTCATACCCGAATATAGGGGAGTGGATCCGATATACCGGGGTTCGAGCGCGGTACGCTCTCCTTCTCCACTTTCGGAGGCGCATGGTCTGCACTGCACAGCAGAGTATTGCCAACGCTAATAGTGCTTCAATAACGTACGACAGGGAGTACCAAGTTATGAACTTGGCACACCAGGATAATGCAGCGCGGCTGGTGACTGGGCCCTCGGTACTGCGGAGCAGTGAAACATTAATGGCAGGGGGGTTTGGAGTAATGGGGTCCGCGTTCCCGCCCAACCAAATGTTCAGTATAAAAATTTTGATCACGATGAAAGAAGTCCTCATGGCTGTCCTCTTTCTTTTTCTTTCTTTGTGTTCTGTTTTCCTCCGGTCCTGGAGCTTCTGGAGTTCTGTAAAACAAGCATAGTATCTGTAACTACCTTGGTGTAATATCCGGTGTGTTAGTGTGTCTGTACTTCTTGGGGCCAATTAAACCCTTATAATTGGTCACAATATGTGACTCCCCCATTTTTTCAAAACAAATGTTAGGACACGGCACACTTCCCAATGGTGGACCAGTGCTAAGTTTATCATCCAAATGTTCCTGGATGTAAATAGCATGAGGCACCAACCCAAGGGTCGCCTCAATAAATAAAACTGTTTTGAAAGGAAAAGGTCGAATGAGGTGCGTATGGGCCGCGACGGGTAAGATTTGGATGGAGTACCTGGGTAGGACGGCTACCAATACCGTATCTCCCCTACCCGAGCGGTTTTGACCAGCGGGGGGTTCCCAGGCAGGGCAGGTCTCACGCCGTTTGTCCACTGCCTGAGCAACCGACAAGAACGGGCAAAAATGTAGTCATCATGGTGGGGTTGCTGCTGTGATTCTCCCGTCAAATCAGATCGGGCATCTGGCACTTGGACCAGTACCAGCTGAAAAGCTAGTGCTGTGCTTCTACCCTCGAATGAGAACGGGCGTCTGGTACCCGAACAGGTATCAACTAAAGTGTCTGCAGACAAGCTAGTTCCGCTGAACAAGCGTCTGGTCTGCTGACCAGGTATCTGTGGACAAGTTGGTACCGCTGAACAAGCGTCTGGCCGCGGTGGGTGTCGGTTGGAAAGAGCTAAAAAGTTTCAGGTGAATGGGGGTGTGACGGTGAGAAAAATTCTCCTGTCGGACGAACAACACGTAAACAAACATACAAACAACGTAAAACATCCTGCAGGTTCCATCAGGAAGGACAACACTTTTCACCAAGTGTCTCCCTTAAATCATCATGTGGACACCTCAGTTCTCTGTTGCGAACAGGGTTGCAAAGGGGTTGGCGGATTGGGGGTCTGACTCGGGATTGTCCCCTTCTCCTGGGTGCCACATTCTGGAGTGAATTAATGTTGAGAGGGCTGCGTGGTGTGAGTTGGGGTTGATTTCGTTGTTGCAGACGAGTCTGTAGGAGTTGTCGAGGTGCCAATGGCGTTCGTCAAGTTGTGTCGGGGTCGTCCGTGTGGTTCGGTGGTCGGTGGTGTGGTTTATTTAAGTAAGTGATGAGGAAGGGGTCACTGGAGTCGAGTTCGGAGTTGCTGGGTATGGGACCAGGATAGTAGGGAGGTGTGCTGTGGCTGTCGTCAGAGTCACAGTCGCTGTCTCTGCTGCTGCAGTCTGTGGGCGTTCCGGGGCGGAGTGTAAAGTTTGTGGGTGGAGTCGGGGGCGAGTCCGTGTCTGGGCTGGACGTGGAGGGGGTTGGTGTGGTCACGTTGGCTGTGGGCGGGGTTTGGTCGGCTGCGTCAAGCATGACGTGGTGGGCGTGGTTTGACTGTGCTCCATAAGCCTTTAGCTGGTTTATGTGAAACCACGCAGTCTTACCATTTTGGTATTTGATTTTATATACCGATGGGCTTACTTTATCCGTAATGGAGTACGGACCCGAGTATTTCGGAGACAGGAATGTGCTGGGGTTATACACAGACAACATCACTTGTTGTCCTATATTATACTCCGTTGCATGTACTGCCTTAGCAAAACAGGCCTTGCTCTGTTTTCTTTTAGTGCCCAGTTTAACAGCGGCTGCTAACTGAGCCGTTTCTATATTTGCCAGTAATTGCTCAACGGCTTTCTCGTGGGTGAGAGCCGTAACTTCAGGGCTGGTCAGGTCTAAACCCAACAAGTACTCTGTCCCTTTCATGGGGCGTCCGGTCATGAGGGTGTGTGGGGTGTAACCTGTGGAGGTGGAAACAGTGTTATGCAAAAACATCAGCGCAAAGGGGAGGACAGAATCCCAAGTGGTGTTGTTCTGCTGGACCATTTTTCTAAGGGTGGTTTTTAGGGTCCGATTCATGCGCTCCACTATACCACTCGACTGAGGGTGGTACGCAATGTGAAATTTTTGTGTTATGCCAAATATCGTGAGGACGTTCTGCATGACCCGCCCCGTAAAGTGAGAACCTTGGTCCGATTCAATACTGCGGGGGAGTCCCCATCTTGTGAAGATGTGGTGGGTTAGGATTTTGGCTGTGGTTTTCGCGGTGTTGGTGCGGGCTGGAAATGCTTCCACCCACTTTGTAAAAGTGTCTATGACCACCAGAACATATTTATAGCCATCCCTGCAAGGGGGAAATGGACCTATAAAATCGATCTGGAGGTTAGTCCAGGAGGCGTTAACGGGTCGGATGTGGCTGAGATGTGTCGTTTTTGCATATCTGTCTGGGTTGTTCTGAGCGCAGATGAGGCAATTCTCGATGTAATGGGATACATCCTCTTTGAGATTTGGCCACCAACAAAGCTGTTTGAGGTGGGCTGTGGTGGGATCGATTCCCTGGTGTTCATGACCATCATGGAATAAACAGATTAATTGGTTCCTATCCTGCTCAGGAACTACATAAAGGGTGTCCTTTAACACCACACCGTCATGTGTGGTTATTGCATTTCTGTACCTCTCGTATGAGGCTGGAAACTTCCCTTTCACGATTTCAGTGAGAGCGCTATCCTGCTTCTGGGCCTCTACTAGATCCTCGATCCTAGTCTGCGCGACCTGAACTGCACTCACTGGCGCACTCACTGGGGCGCTTTCGGGGGGCTTCCAAAAATACCCATGCCTGGATCCTGCCTTAGCCAGTGCGCCGGCTTTTACATTTCCAGGGGGGGGAGGAACGATGGTGGCTGCGGACTTTTATAATGCCAAAGGTCCGGTTCTTGGCCTTTTCCAGAATATGGCGGAGTAATGGGGCTGAGGGGAGGGGTTTCCCATCCGGGGAAACAAATCCTCTTGTTTCCCAGAGGTGCAGAAATTCAGTGAGGCTGTTGCAGACGTATAGGCTGTCTGAATATATGTCTGCTGGGCTGGGGAAGGAATCTGGGTGCTCTACTATGTACGCGATGGCCACAAGCTCTGCTGCCTGCGCGCCTAAGTGTCCGGGTAATTTTAATGCGATTTCCTCGAGGGCGTGTCCCTGCGCGTCCTCCACATAAATCCCACAACCTGTTATGCGTTGCCCATCCAGGATTGTGGAAGATCCATCCACATAGATCCTAATGGGGTCACACGTGTCCGGGTGAGGGGGGCTTTGAGATGTAGTGGCTAGTTTTCTGGGGGGTGTTTTCGCGATAAAGGGGCCGGTATTATGGTGGGGCGAGATGATTTCACACTCATGGGGGGTTCCGGGGTACTGTAAATTGTCCACTAAGTATGTGTGTCTTTGTCCGTTTGACTGTGATGTCCCGTCCTTGTAAGAGAAGGGTCCACCTAGCAGCGCGGATTTGGCTGACGGTACCGTCTTTAAGTCGTCCGTCCAGTAAAAGTTGGGTGGGGGTGTGTTCGGTCAAAATGGTGATGGGGTTCAGTCCGGTAATGTATGAGAAGTACTGGACTGCCCAGAAAGCTGCGAGCAGGTGCCTCTCACAGGCTGAGAATCCCTGCTCCACAGCATCTAAAATTCGGGAAGCATAAGCCACGGGCATTAGCTGGTCGTGCCGTTCCTGCAGGAGCACGGCTGAAAGGGTGCGGTCTGTGGTCGCTACCTCTATGGCGAAAGGGGAAAGCGGGTCGGGAACTTGTAGTGCGGGGGTGGCTATGAGTGCCTGTTTTAATGATCCCACAGCCTCCGTATGCTGCGGAAGGCATTCCCAGGGGGCTCCTTTCTTTAGGAGGTCTGAGAGGGGCGCTGCCTTGCTGGCGAAACCGTCAATGTGGTTTCGGCAGTAGCCAACCAGTCCTAAAAACGACCAGAGGGCTGAAACGTTCTGGGGAAGGGGCAATTTAGCAATCGAGTCAATTCTTTTGTGCTCGATCTCGCGTTTGCCGTTTGTGATGATAGTACCCAAATATATCACCTTTTCTTCCAATATCTGGGCCTTTTTGGGGTTGACTTTACATCCAATGGAATGCAATAATTCCAGGAGTTCGGACAGAAGCTCAATGTGCTCTTCCTTCGTGTCTGTCTGCAGTAGTAGATCGTCTACTTACTGTACCAGACATTCGGGGCAAGAAAAGTTTGCTCGTCCATTTGCCAGCTGTCGGTGGAAAATGGAGGGGGAGTTGTGGAAGCCTTGTGGCAGGCATGTCCACGTGTATTGCTGCGCTCGGAAAGTGAAGGCAAATTTATACTGGCACGCCTTTGCCAATGGAATGGACCAGAACCCATTACTGACGTCCAAAACCGTGAAATATCGGGCATGGAGTCCCTGTTTGAGCATGGTCTCGGGACTTGTTGCTACCGTGGGGGCTGCTGCGGGGGTGACTTTATTGAGTTCCCGATAATCAATGGTCAAGCGCCATGATCCATCGGGCTTCCTTACTGGCCAAATCGGGGCATTATTAGTAGAGGCTACTGATCTTAGTACGCCCTGCTCTAATAAACTTTCTATTACCTTTAGGATTTCTCCCTCTGCTTCTAGGGGGAATCCGTACTGCTTTTGGGGTCTAGGGTCTGGTCCTGTTATTTGTACGGAGCCGGTCATCCGTCCACAGTCGTGTTTGTGGGTCGCGAATGCTGCCCTGTTTTTTTGCAGGACTGCCCTAACCTGCCGGTCCGTGCTGAGTGTGCTGGGGTTGAACCAAAACTCGCCTACTGCGCTAATTTTGTTCATATAATCCCCTATATTGAGCGTAGCGGGGGCTCTAGCGGATTTCGCCATCTTCCAGACACACTGGTTGACTGGATCGAAAGAGAGGTGATGAGAATTCATGAAGTCGATCCCCAAAATGTGCTCTGCTGTTGGGGGCAGGTCGACTAACACTACGGGGTGTTTTGTGCTAATGGTTCCGATTTGGATGGGTACAGGGGCTGTGATGTGCCCCTGTTGTGAGTGGCCTGTGAAGCCGCTGAGGGTGATAGTGGATGTGGTGGGCCACGTGTCCTTACCAAGGGTGGAGGAATTTAAGGTTGTGCGGGACCCTCCTGTGTCCCAGAGAAGCTCAATCGGCTGTCCCCTAACCTTTGCTGCGACCACGGGTCGTCCTGACCTATCCCAAAGGGTATCGCAGACCCAGCTGGGGGAGCCTGTACGCCCTCAGTCCGTTCCGGTCACGTCTGTCTGATCAGACTGGGCGCTAACGCTATGTATGGGCTCTGCCTTTTTCTTATTGAGAGTGCCTGTCTGTTGGGCTCTCTGTGGCTTTTTAGGGGCCTTGCATTCTTTGGCAAATTGTCCCAACTGTCCGCAATTGTAGCATTCTTGCAGTTTTGCTGGGGGGCTGCTCTTTCCCTCGTTTACCCAGGCGGGGTTGTGAAGAGTGGTTCTTACTGCCTGCACGTCTGCGGCAGCTTGGTTTTCCTCGGGGGTTCTAGCTGCGGGTTTCCCGTGAGCCGCTTGTTCCCAAACACGGGACAATCTTTTGACCACCCACTTCTCATTATGAGTCTCCTCCGAGGGGTCATAATTGCTACAGGCATTCTGTCCCGCTTCCGTGGCATGGGAGATAAGGGTGCGGGTCCATTTGGCCATATTGTCTGTGGACAAATGGACACGATCTACGTTTCCGAAAACAGCTTCAAAGTGAATCCACAAGCGTCCTGCGAACGCTGTGGGGTGTTCAGACTTTTTCTGTCTGCACTTATTCAGACCGTCTACGGGGTCGCCCCGGTTGTACCCGATCGCATCCAGGATCGCGGTATGCATTTCTGCAAGGGTGCCTCCTCCTATGTTCTGTGGGTCGGGAAGGGCTGCTGCGACCGATGGGTCTAAGCTGAGGACCGTGAGCTTTACCTGCTCTTTCTCATCCAGGCCGTACAAGGTCGCCTGGTGTTTGACGGTGGCAAAGAAATGGTGCGGGTCTGAAGCGGGGAGGAACAGTGTGATTTTCGCACACGCGTCCCGTAATTGGGTCACTGTGAGGGGGGTGGAATATAGGAATTCCGCCTCGTCTGCTGTGGCTGTGCGGTGGGTTGTTACAGGGTTCATGGGAGCCTGAACGACCTGCTGTGTGGGGGCTGGGGGTGCTTTTCTCCTTTGGGGCTTTCCCTGCGCACATGTTCCCTGAACATATCTCTGCGCTGTCTCTTGCAATTCTTCCCAATCAGGGCCGTCTTCCTGGTCTAAACTTTCCCCAAAGGTTTCTTGGAATCCCTTTTGGACAGAAAGCAGTGATTGCAGGTCTGCAATTTGCTTTCGGCACTTTGCATGGTCTATGGCACTCTGCCTTTGTTCCGTGGTTGCAGCGTGGAGCGCTCTCAAGGCTGCCTTGAGATCACTACATTGCTTCTGTAGCGTCTCCACCTGCTTCTCCGTCTCTTTCTTAACCAGGACTGCACGCTGCGTGTCCTGATAAGCCTCCTCATACTGGGATTGAAAACTGCTTAAATGCGCCAGACAAGACTGGTGACCCCGTTTGGCGTCAGCCACCTCTTCGTCCTTGGCTTCTAACTGCCTTTTCAATTCCAGGTTCTCTTTTTCCATCTCGCATACATCGAATTTACTCATCCGACGTATGCCTTCTATTTCTTTTCGGAGCGTCCTGACGACCTCCTCTGTGCCTCGCAATTGTGCCATGCAGGACACGATTGCCATCGGCTTGCGCGCTTTCGCTAAGCTTTTCTTATGAATTTCACTCATGTTCTCCCACCAAGTATGCCCTATACTTCCGGGACCTGAGTCGTCGTTATTACAGAAACCGCTCCACACGGGCCATCCTTTGCCCTGCAGAAATTTCCGAATTTCCACTTCCCAAGTGGGGCACTGTCCCACTTTAATGCTGCTGATCGGTGCGACCGCAGATTCTTCGGGGTTCATGAGGCGTTGCATTGCCTGCATGGCCATCTCTCTTATCTGCTCGCTACTTCAAATTTGGAACAGGGGGCTAAGGTGGTGTTGTAGATGCGGGTACGGCTTGCGTTAATTTCTGAAAATACAGACTTCCGACAGTTTTGACGCAACAAAATCTATCAGTTTTACCTTATAGCCCTGTTAGTTACGCATGCATACACACACTTCCGAATTGTGAATTATTAACCAGAACCGCTTGAACACTTGTGGGTTTTTTTTGTTTTTGCTTCCAATTGGATTCTATTCAAATTTCTGGGGTTCTCCCGGAGTGGTTTTCCACTTCTATGTCGGGTCCCGGCGGAGTCGCCAATTATGTTGCTCTTTTTAGCCTTAGTTTTATTAGCTCTGATTATGTCACCTTTGCTCACGAGTCGCAGGTATCTTTCTGATACCGCCACGTGGTTCAAGCTCGAGTTATGATTAAAAAGTCAGCACACCGCTTAGTAAGATTGAAATCAACGGTCATTTATTATGTACAGCAATCAATACTTGCACAATAATCCTACTATCTATATCACTACCTACCACTACTGGCCAATACTTAACTTTAGGAAGGGCCCACCAGGTCAGGGAAACAAATGGTTTATCGAATCGGATCTGGCCCACGGGATTCAAAAGGCTGATACGGGTCGATGGCTAGGAGTCTTTATCGGGTAGCGATCGCTGGAGTCAGACTTACTGTTTCTGGTTGATGTTCTTGCGAAGATCTCGAGCAGGAGAAGAAGGGAGAGAGAGAGAGAGATCTGAACTTGGCCCCTCACTTTATAGGGCCCAGGGGCTTCCTGCCTCTCGGGGCGGCCTTGACCCTGAGTCCCAAGTGATTGGACTTGTTCCCAATCACTGGGTTCAATATGCTCCAATAATGGGGCGATTCCCCGATCGGGGGGTGGTCGTTCACCTTTCTTTGTCTCGGCCACGACAGGTCTGGCCCGGCATTCAATTGCTAATATGTTGCAATTGTTCCCGGGGATAGCCGATTAAACTGCAGATGTCTGGGTTGATGTGCTGCTAATAGTCGCAGGTATCGATCTGGGCCGACTTCCCCAGAGCCGAATACGCTATTCTGTCTGCAGCTGTCCGTTTGTGTCCTGTTGGCTGCTTTTCCCATCAGCCTTTTCGGTTAGCCATTTTATATCGGGTTTTGGCCAAATTAATCGGGAATCAGCCAATTTAGGTGGCTACACCCCCACATCTTTGGACACTAAGGGACAATTTATCATGGCCAATCCACCTAACCTGTACATCTTTGGACACTAAGGGACAATTTATCATGGCCAATCCACCTAACATGCACATCTTTGGACACTAAGGGACAATTTAACACGGCCAATCCACCTAACCTGTACATCTTTGGACACTAAGGGACAATTTAACATGGTCAATCCACCTAACCTGCACATCTTTGGACACTAAGGGACAATTTAACACGGCCAATCCACCTAACCTGTACATCTTTGGACACTAAGGGACAATTTAACATGGCCAATTCACCGAACCCGCACATCTTTGGACCCTAAGGGACAATTTAACATGGCCAATCCACCTAACCTGCACATCTTTGGACACTAAGGGACAATTTATTATGGCCAATCCACCTAACCCGCACATCTTTGGACACTAAGGGACAATTTATCATGGCCAATCCACCTAACCTGCACATCTTTGGACACTAAGGGACAATTTAACATGGCCAATCTACCTAACCTGTCCATCTTTGGACACTAAGGGACAATTTATCATGGCCAATCCACCTAACCTGTACATCTTTGGACACTAAGGGACAATTTAACATGGCCAATCCACCTAACCTGCACATCTTTGGACTGTGGGAGGAAACCGGAGCACCCGGAGGAAACCCATGCAGACACTGGGAGAACGTGCAAACTCCACACAGACAGTCTGAGGATTTACCGGGGTGGGGGCAGGGGGTGGGGGGAGTGGGTGGTGGGGGGAGATGAAGGGCGACAGGTGAATGAGGATTATCTGGGCTGGTAAAGAAAGTGGGGGTGGAGTTTGAATCCGATTCTGATTGGCACCCAGTGGTGATTGAGGCCAAACACCCACAGCCGCCAGGCCCACTTGCACTCACAGGACCTGCGACTTTGCAAGTTGCACCCATTATCCTGCCCAAACAAGGGAGGAGGCGTGACGCCGCGGGGGAAAGGAGAGGACAACGAGCGCCAATTGCAGTCATTACTGACAGTAAAGTGAGCTCAGTGAGAATTGCTGAGATTCAAATCTGCACCTGATTTTTCACATAACTCAGAGAGTCAAATGTGCCCTGAGTAAGACTGACATCCTTTCAACAAACAGTCTTTATCAAAGAGTGCGTGAGCAAGTGGAAAATAGCTTCGGAGTAACTATGTGCCTCAAGGCGAAACTGAAAGCACAATAATTAACATTGCTGCACAAGATGCTGACAATAATTATCGCTTTTGCTGATGTACCAGGTCGCACCTCACAGTTCGAAAAGGGAGATTGGGTACAATTTCGAACTTGTACCACATGTGGGGCAACTGTCTCATTATTTAATTAATTAATTTCCAGAGAGATAATTGTTACAGCCCTCCAGGAGGCCCAGGAATCTGCAACCTCAGAGTTCCTGTGGCCTCACCTGAGTATAATCTCTTCAGAGGAGGGGGGGCGGAGCTACCCCTTAAACCAGAGACTGCTGGGACATAAATACCTCAGTCCAAAGTGTGGGCCAGGCACGGCAGACACTTTGGGGAATAGGAGGAGTAAGTATCTAGAGTAATAAATCTAACTTTTTCTCAGTCATTGCTTCCGAGTGGTCGCTTGCCTGAGACTTTACATTGGCGACGAGGGTAAAGTGGAGCTGCAGGAGACACCATTTCCAGCGGACCAGGCCCACCTCGATTAGGCCTCAGTAGGCCTCCATTCCGGCAGCAGAGATGCAGCTTCCTCATTTTGCCTATTCTATATTTTTGACTGAACAACATTGTCAGGGTGACAGATAGATGGTGGTCCCCCTGACGGAATGCGGTGCAGAGATCTACAGCATCACCAAAAGTTTGCCTTTTCCAGACTCACTCGACACCCGTCAGTTTACGGATTTAGTTACCCTGATAGGCAACCATTTTGACCCGAAACCACCACTCATTGGCCGCCATTTTCATTTCCACACGCTGCCCAGGGAGAATCTGTGACTGAATTTCTGGGCCATTTATGGAAACGTGCTGAGTTCTGTGAGTTTGGCCCGACATTATCTGAGGTGCTCAGAGACCGGCCAATCTTCGGCATCTGGGACGGGGCAACTCAAGAACTCTTGTTGGGAGAGACCCTTCTTGACCTGAAGAAAGCAACGGAAATAGCTTTGTCCCGGGTGTGTTGAACGCGGTGTCCAGGAGCTTCGGGGAAAGACTGTCCTAACCTAAGACCCCCCAGCAGGACACGGAGCGTCGCTCCCCTGCTGTAGATCCACACTCCCGCCATTGGAGACGTAGTCCAGGAGACCAGGACGGACGCGGTATTGGCACACTTCCCCGGGCATTATTCAAGAATGACTTGGCACCATCTGGGGGGCCTCCATCAAGATCCCGGGTTCAAATCCCACCAGATGGTGAAATCTGGAATGAAAAGTCTAATGATGACCATGAAACCGACATGATACTCAGTGAGGCGGCTGAACCCCTCCATTCGGAGATGCGGGAGGTCGACTCGTCCGACCCACAGATGTTGAAATAGGTCCGGTGGTGAGCACAGGGTAAAGCACAGCAGAAACTGCCCAGTTTATTCAGCCCCGAAAACAACGCTCACTGGTCTATTATGTCCCTCTGAATGCGGAACAGCAGACACTGGATAGACAGCCCCCAAGCAAAGAGAGCAAAGGGTTTCTGCCCCCTGCGAATGGAACTATCGGACTTGGGGAGGTCGGGGGGAGGGATGTTATAACCCTACAGGAGGTTGAGGAACCTGTAGCCTCAGAGAGCCTGTGCCCTCCCTGAGTATGATGTACCCGCATAAGCGGGGTCGAGCTACCCCCTTAAACCAGAGACTGTTGGGACATAAAAACCCTGGCCCAAATGTGGGCCGGGCACAGGGAGATCCTTCGGGCAGTAGGCGATGCAAAAATATGAGGAAATAAATTAACTTCTAAATGGTTGCTTGCCTGAGAGTCTAGAATAACATACTGGACTTGCCGCAAGGAAAAATGAGGAAGCAGAGTGGGAAACATGCAAAGTTATCTCGACTGTTAATCTGTGACTCAAAAAGGGAATTTGACCTGAATCCAAGTTTCAGTTTGTTAAATGGGAAATTACATAAAAGGGTCGGTGTCAGCCGGCATGTGGGTCTCAGGTAATCAGCTGGCAGGGGAACTGTCATAACCAAAAGAGGCAACATAAGAACACGGGACTACAGACAACAGGACACAGGTACACGTGTGGTAGTATGTATTAGGGGTCATGTGGGACTGGAAGCCCTAATGTCATTGGCTGACAGATCCCGGGTCCTGGTTGGCCGTTGACCTCTAGCTCCGCCCTGAAGGCGGAGTATAAGAAGCTGGAGTCCTCCCCCGCAGGCCATTCTACTATCGAGCTGCGGGGGAACAGACACGCTTAATAAAGCCTCATCGACTTCACTCTATTCGTCTCACGGAATCTTTGTGCGCTACAATTGATTAAGCGTGCCTAAAAAGGACTATGGAGCTCAGGATCATCCCGGAATGCCTGAGGGTCAGCCCCCACGCAGTGAACGCGGCAGCAGCCTTCAAGCACTGGCAGACTTGTTTCGAGGCCTACCTCAGAACGGCCACCGGCCGGGTCACAGAAGACCAAAAACTACAGGTCCTGCACTCGAGGGTGAGCACGGAGATTTTCACCCTCATTGAAGACACCGACGATTTCCAGACGGCGTTCGCAGCACTGAAAAGTCTCTATGTCCGCCCAGTTAACCAAATCTACGCTCGCTACCAGCTCGCAACGAGACGGCAAAGTCCCGGAGAATCGATGGACAAATTCTACGCCGCGCTGCTGATTTTGGGACGAGCCTGCAGCTGCCCTTCGGTGAATGCAAATGAACACACGGACTTGTTAATGCGCGATGCTTTTGTGGCAGGTATGAATTCCTCCCAAATCCGCCAAAGACTTCTAGAAAGAGAGTCGCTAGGACTCTCAGAGGCCCGGGCCCTAGCAGCCTCCCTAGACGTGGCCGCGCGTAATACCCGCGCCTACGGCCCCGACCGCGCGGCAGCCCATGGGGCTCCGTACGTACCCGTCGCGACAAACCCACCCCCCTCGGACACCCCATAGGCTTGCGCGGTCCAAACGCCAAGTCGCACCAGGGGCGCCCGCTGCTATTTCTGCGGCCAGGCGAAACACCCCCGGCAGCGCTGCCCGGCCCGCGCAGCAATCTGCAAGAGCTGCGGGAAAAAGGGCCATTTCGCGGTTGTGTGCTGGTCCCGCGAGGTCGCCGCTGTCCCGGGAGAACAGGGAGCCCTGCAAGCCGTTTACGCTCCCCAACCCCCCCAGCGCCCCATGTACGACCCGCAGGCGCAGCCGCTCTGGGTCCCGACCACCGCAGTCCCGGGAGAACAGGGAGCCCTGCACGCCGCTCACGCTCCCCAACCCCCCCACCGCGCCCCATGTATGACCCGCCGGCGCTACCACTTTGGGTCGCGACCACCGCTCTCCCCGGAGAAGAGGGAGTTCTGCGCGTCTCTAACGCCCCCCCAAACCCCCCCCCCCCCCCCGCGCCCCACGTCTGAACCGCCGGCGCTACCAATTTGGGTCCCGACCACCACTGTCCCCAGAGATGAGGGAGCGGTCCTGACGCTCTCCAACCCCCCCCCCCAGCGCCCCATGTGCGACCCGCAGACGCCGCCATTTTGGGTCCCGGCCACCACGAGGGGAGGAAGGGCGCCGCCATCTTGGACCACCCCAGACCTGTACGACGCGTGGGGGTGGCCATTTTGTCCACCCCCGCCGCCATCTTGTGACCCCCCAGCCATGTGCGATGTATGGGGGCAGCCATTTTGTTCATCCCCGACGCCATCTTGGACGGCAACAACGGACCCCACTCCACTACTACAACCACGGCTCGCTTCAATTACGCTCGATCAGGCTCGGCCCCGGACACTCCAGACGACGACGTCAACGGTGCTAATAAACGGCCACGAGACACCATGCCTAGTCGACTCCGGGAGCACGGAGAGCTTTATCCACCCTGACACGGTAAGACGCTGTTCCTTGACCACCTATCCCAGCGCACAAAAGATTTCCCTAGCTGCAGAATCCCACTCCGTACAGATCCAAGGTTTCTGCATAGTTACCCTAACGGTGCAGGGGAGGGAGTTCAAAAACTACAAGCTAAACGTCCTTCCCCAACTCTGTGCCCCCACCTTGCTGGGATTAGATTTCCAGTGCAATCTACAGAGCCTTACGTTCAAATTCGGCGGCCCCATACCCCCACTCACTATCTGCGGCCTCGCAACCCTCAAGGTGCAACCCCGTCCTTGTTTGCGAACCTCACCCCGGATTGCAAACCCGTCGCCACTAGGAGCAGACGGTACAGCGCCCAGGACCGGACCTTCATTCGGTCCGAAGTCCAGCGGCTACTAAAGGAAGGCATAATCCAGGCCAGCAATAGTCCCTGGAGAGCACAGGTGGTAGTAGTGAAGACAGGGGAGAAACAAAGGATGGTCATAGACTATAGCCAGACCATCAACAGGTACACACAACTAGACGCGTACCCTCTCCCCCGCATATCCGACATGGTCAATCGGATTGCCCAATATAAAGTCTTCTCCACCGTGGACCTCCAGTCCGCCTACCATCAGCTCCCCATCCGCCCAAGTGACCGCAAGTACACAGCCTTCGAGGCAGACGGGCGATTATACCATTTCCTAAGGGTCCCATTTGGCGTCACAAACGGCGTCTCGGTCTTCCAACGGGAGATGGACCGAATGGTTGATCAACACGGGTTGCGGGCCACGTTCCCGTATCTCGACAATGTAACCATCTGCGGCCACGACCAGCAGGACCACGACGCCAACCTCCAAAAATTCCTCCAGACCGCCAAAGCCTTGAACCTCACGTACAACGAGGACAAGTGCGTTTTTAGCACCAACCGGCTAGCCATTCTGGGCTACGTAGTGCGCAATGGGATAATAGGCCCCGACCCCGAACGTATGCGCGCACTCATGGAATTTCCCCTCCCGCACTGCTCAAAAGCCCTGAAACGCTGCCTGGGGTTTTTTTCATACTACGCCCAGTGGGTCCCCCAGTACGCAGACAAGGCCCGCCCCCTAATACAGACCACGACCTTCCCTCTGTCGACAGAGGCTTGCCAGGCCTTCAGCCGCATCAAAGCGGATATCGCAAAGGCCACGATGCGCGCCATCGACGAGTCCCTCCCCTTCCAGGTCGAGAGCGACGCCTCCGACGTAGCTCTAGCGGCCACCCTTAACCAAGCGGGCAGACCCGTGGCCTTTTTCTCCCGGACCCTCCACGCTTCAGAAATCCGCCACTCCTCAGTGGAAAAGGAAGCCCAAGCCATAGTGGAAGCTGTGCGACATTGGAGGCATTACCTGGCCGGCAGGAGATTCACTCTCCTCACGGACCAACGGTCGGTAGCTTTCATGTTCGATAATGCACAGCGGGGCAAAATTAAAAACGACAAGATCTTAAGGTGGAGGATCGAGCTCTCCACCTTCAACTACGAGATTTTGTATCGTCCCGGAAAGCTGAACGAGCCGTCCGATGCCCTATCCCGCGGCACATGTGCCAACGCACAAATAGACCGCCCCCAAGCCCTCCACAAGGACCTCTGCCACCCGGGGGTCACTCGGCTTTTCCACTTTATCAAGTCCCGCAATCTCCCATACTCTTTAGAGGAGGTCCGTACAGTCACAAGGGACTGCCACATCTGCGCGGAATGCAAGCTGCATTTTTTCAGGCCGGATGGTGCGCACCTGATTAAGGCTTCCCGCCCCTTTGAACGCCTTAGTCTCGATTTCAAAGGGCCCCTCCCCTCCACCGACCGCAACACATACTTTCTTAATGTGGTGGACGAATACTCCCGCTTCCCATTCGCCATTCCCTGCTCTGACATGACCGCGGCCACAGTCATTAAAGCCCTGAACACCATCTTCACACTATTCGGTTGCCCCGCATACGTCCACAGCGACAGGGGGTCCTCTTTCATGAGTGACGAGCTGCGCCAGTTCCTGCTCAGCAAGGGCATAGCCTCAAGCAGGACGACCAGCTACACCCCCCGGGGGAACGGGCAAGTAGAGAGGGAGAACGGCACGGTCTGGAAGACCGTCCTACTGGCCCTACGGTCCAGGGACCTCCCAGTTTCACGGTGGCAGGAGGTCCTCCCGGACGCTCTCCACTCCATCCGGTCGCTATTATGTACGAGCACTAATCAAACGCCTCATGAGCGTCTCCTTGTCTTCCCTGGGAGGTCCTCCTCTGGAACGTCGCTGCCGACCTGGCTGGCGGCCCCAGGACCCATCTTGCTCTGAAAGCATGTGCGGGCACACAAGGCGGATCCGTTGGTCTGGCGCCCGCCGGCAACACACACACACCCCCGACATCATTCACCCAACCCCCCCCTTCCTGCCACCGCCGCACCCCGCGACCGCCCCCTTCCCAGGAGGATCGGTTCCCCTCCCCTCAGCACCGACCAAGAATCAAGCCCAAGCTGAAACCGTAAGGCTCCCGGAGACGACAACACCGGTACAAGCACCACCACCACCACCGGGGCCGAGGCGATCGACACGGACGACCAGACCGCCCGACCGACTCGTGGCGTCGATCTAAATCAATATATGGACTTTTCACAAGAACATTTTGCTTTTCTCCCAATACCTTCTGTAAATAGTTGAAACAGGACAAAATTGTCCAATACTGTATTGGCATGTGAATGTTTTGTCCTCCCAGGACCAGCCCTGTAAACCCTTACCACCATACGAAGCATCACCCCGCCGGGTTCATTTTTGACAAGGGGTGAATGTGGTAGTATGTATTAGGGGTCATGTGGGACTGGAAGCCCTCATGTCATTGGCTGACAGATCCCGGGTCCTGGTTGGCCGTTGACCTCTAGCTCCGTCCAGAAGGCGGAGTATAAGAAGCCGGAGTCCTCCCCCGCAGGCCATACTACTATCGAGCTGCGGGGGAACAGACACGCTTAATAAAGCCTCATCGACTTCACTCTATTCGTCTCACGGAGTCTTTGTGCGCTACACACGGGACCACAGACAACAGGACACAGGAACATGGGACTACAGAAAACAGGACACAGGTACACGGGACCACAGACAGCAGGACACAGGTACACAGGACTACAGACAAATGGACACAGGAACACAGGACAACAGTCAACAGGACACAGGAACACAGGGCTACAGACAACAGGACACAGGAACATGGGACCACAGACAACAGGACACAGGAACATGGGACTACAGACAACAGGACACAGGACTACAGTTAACAGGACACAGGTACACAGGATTACAGTCAACAGAACACAGGCACTACAGACAACAGGACACAGGTACACAGGACTACAGACAACACGACACTTGTACACGGGACTACAGACAACAGGACTACGGTCAACAGGACACAGGAACATGGGACGACAGACAACAGGACACAGGAATACGGGATGACAGGACACAGGATCACAGGATTACAGACAACAGGACACAGGAACATGGGACTACAGTCAACAGGACACAGGAATATTGGACTACAGACAACAGGACACAGGAACACAGGACTACAGACAACAGGACACAGGTACACGGGATTACAGTCAACAGAACACAGGCACTACAGACAACAGGACACAGGTACACAGGACTACAGACAACAGAACACTTGTACACGGGACTACAGACAACAGGACACAGGACTACAGTCAACAGGACACAGGAACACGGGACGACAGTCAACAGGACACAGGAACACGGGACGACAGTCAACAGGACACAGGAACACGGGACTACAGACAACAGGACCAAGGTCCACAGGACGACAGACAACAGGACACAGGAACATAGGACTACAGTCAACAGGACACAGGAACACGGGACGACAGACACCAGGACACAGGAACACGGGATGACAGGACACAGGAACACAGGACTACAGTCAACAGGACACAGGAACACAGGACTACAATCATCAG
Source organism: Scyliorhinus torazame (assembly GCF_047496885.1). Lineage (NCBI taxonomy): Eukaryota > Metazoa > Chordata > Chondrichthyes > Carcharhiniformes > Scyliorhinidae > Scyliorhinus > Scyliorhinus torazame. The sequence continues at coordinate 40,272,083 of NC_092738.1, read as the reverse complement.
GACACAGGAACATGGGACAACAGACAAAAGGACACAGGAACATGGGACTACAGTCAACAGGACACAGGAATATGGGACTACAGACAACAGGACACAGGAACACAGGACTACAGACAACAGGACACAGGTATACGGGATTACAGTCAACAGAACACAGGCACTACAGACAACATGACAGAGGTACACAGGACAACAGACAACAGAACACTTGTACACGGGACTACAGACAACAGGACACAGGAACACAGGACTACAGTCAACAGGACACAGGAACGCGGGACGACAGACAACAGGACACAGGAACACGGGATGACAGGACACAGGAACACAGGACTACAGTCAACAGGACACAGGAACACAGGACTACAGACAACAGGACACAGGTACACAGGACTACAGTCAACAGGACACAGGAACATGGGACTACAGACAACAGGACACAGGAACACAGGACTACAGACAACAGGACACAGGTACACGGGATTACAGTCAACAGAACACAGGCATTACAGACAACAGGACACAGGACTACAGTTAACAGGACACAGGGACACAGGACTACTGACAACAGGACACAGGTACACAGGACTACAGACAACAGGACACTTGTACACGGAACTACAGACAACAGGACTACGGTCAACAGGACACAGGAACACGGGACGACAGACAACAGGACTCAGGAACACGGGATGACAGGACACAGGGTCACAGGACTACAGTCAACAGGAAACAGGAACACAGGACTACAATCATCAGGACACAGGAATGCATGACTACAGACAACAGGACAAAGGAACATGGGACTACAGACAACAGGACACAGGAACATGGGACTACAGACAACAGGACACAGGACTACAATTAACAGGACACAGGTACACAGGACTACAGACAACAGGACACAGGAACATGGGACTACAGTCAACAGGACACAGGAATATGGGACTACAGACAACAGGACACAGGACTACAGTCAACAGGACACAGGAACACGGGACGACAGTCAACAGGACACAGGAACACGGGATGACAGGACACAGGAACACAGGACTACAGTCAACAGGACACAGGAACATGGGACGACAGACAACAGGATACAGGAACACGGGATGACAGACAACAGGACACAGGACTACAGTTAACAGGACACAAGTACACAGGACTACAGACAACAGGACACAGGAACACAGGACAACAGACAACAGGACACAGGAACATGGGACTACAGACAACAGGACACAGGACTACAGTTAACAGGACACAGGTACACAGGACTACAGACAACAGGACACAGGAACACAGGATTACAGTCAACAGAACACAGGCACTACAGACAACAGGACACAGGTACACAGGACTACAGACAACAGAACACTTGTACACGGGACTACAGACAACAGGACTACGGTCAACAGGACACAGGAACACGGGACGACAGACAACAGGACACAGGAACACGGGATGACAGGACACAGGAACACAGGACTACAGTCAGCAGGACACAGGAACACAGGACTACAATCATCAGGACACAGGAATGCATGACTACAGACAACAGGACACAGGAAAACAGGACAACAGACAACAGAACACTTGTACACGGGACTACAGACAACAGGACACAGGTACACAGGACTACAGTCAACAGGACACAGGACCACGGGACGACATACAACAGGACACAGGAACACAGGATTACAGTCAACAGAACACAGGCACTACAGACAACAGCACACAGGTACACAGGACTACAGACAACAGAACACTTGTACACGGGACTACAGACAACAGGACTACACGCAACTGGACACAGGAACACGGGACGACAGACAACAGGACTCTGGAACACAGGATGACAGGACACAGGAACACAGGACTACAGTCAACAGGACACAGGAACGCATGACTACAGACAACAGGACACAGGAACATAGGACTACAGACAACAGGCCACAGGAACATGGGACTACAGTCAACAGGACACAGGAATATGGGACTACAGACAACAGGACACAGGAACACAGGACTACAGACAACAGGACACAGGTACACGGGATTACAGTCAACAGAACACAGGCACTACAGACAACAGGACACAGGTACACAGGACTACAGACAACAGAACACTTGTACACGGGACTACAGACAACAGGACACAGGTACACAGGACTACAGTCAACAGGACACAGGAACACGGGACGACAGTCAACAGGACACAGGAACACGGGATGACAGGACACAGGAACACAGGACTACAGTCAACAGGACACAGGAACATGGCACTACAGACAACAGGACACAGGTACACAGGACTACAGTCAACAGGACACAGGAACATGGGACTACAGACAACAGGACACAGGAACACAGGACTACAGACAACAGGACACAGGTACACGGGATTACAGTCAACAGAACACAGGCACTACAGACAACAGGACACAGGACTACAGTTAACAGGACACAGGGACACAGGACTACAGACAACAGGACACAGGAACACAGGACAACAGACAACAGAACACTTGTACACGGGACTACAGACAACAGGACACAGGTACACAGGACTACAGTCAACAGGACACAGGACCACAGGACGATAGACAACAGGACACAGCAACACAGGATGACAGGACACAGGAACACAGGACTGCAGTCAACAGGACACAGGACTACAGACAACAGGACACAGGTACACAGGATTACAGACAACAGGACACAGAAACATGGGACTACAGACAACAGGACACAGGAACGTGGGACGACAGACAACAGGACATAAGAACATGGGACTACAGACAACAGGACACAGGAACATGGGACTACAGGCATCAGGACATAAGAACATGGGACTACAGACAACAGAACACAGAAACATTGGACTACATACAACAGGACACAGGAACACGGGACTACAGACAACAGGACACAGGAACACGGGATGACAGGACACAGGAACACAGGACTACAGTCAACAGGACACAGGAACACAGGACTACAATCATCAGGACACAGGAACGCATGACTACAGACAACAGGAACATGGGACTACGGACAACAGGACTCAGGAACATGGGACTACAGACAACAGGACACAGGAACACAGGACTACAGACAACAGGACACAGGACTACAGTTAACAGGACACAGGTACACAGGACTACAGACAACAGGACACAGGTACACAGGACTACAGACAACAGAACACTTGTACACGGGACTACAGACAACAGGACACAGGTACACAGGACTACAGTCAACAGGACACAGGAACACGGGACGACAGTCAACAGGACACAGGAACACGGGATGACAGGACACAGGAACACAGGACTACAGTCAACAGGACACAGGAACATGGCACTACAGACAACAGGACACAGGTACACAGGACTACAGTCAACAGGACACAGGAACATGGGACTACAGACAACAGGACACAGGAACACAGGACTACAGACAACAGGACACAGGTACACGGGATTACAGTCAACAGAACACAGGCACTACAGACAACAGGACACAGGACTACAGTTAACAGGACACAGGGACACAGGACTACAGACAACAGGACACAGAAACACAGGACAACAGACAACAGAACACTTGTACACGGGACTACAGACAACAGGACACAGGTACACAGGACTACAGTCAACAGGACACAGGACCACAGGACGATAGACAACAGGACACAGCAACACAGGATGACAGGACACAGGAACACAGGACTGCAGTCAACAGGACACTTGTACACGGGACTACAGACAACAGGACTACACGCAACTGGACACAGGAACACGGGACGACAGACAACAGGACACAGGAACGCATGACTACAGACAACAGGACACAGGAACACAGGATGACAGGACACAGGAACACAGGACTACAGTCAACAGGACACAGGAACGCATGACTACAGACAACAGGACACAGGAACACGGGATGACAGGACACAGGAACACAGGACTACAGTCAACAGGACACAGGAACACAGGACTACAATCATCAGGACACAGGAACGCATGACTACAGACAACAGGAACATGGGACTACGGACAACAGGACTCAGGAACATGGGACTACAGACAACAGGACACAGGACTACAGTTAACAGGACACAGGTACACAGGACTACAGACAACAGGACACAGGTACACAGGACTACAGACAACAGAACACTTGTACACGGGACTACAGACAACAAGACACAGGTACACAGGACTACAGTCAACAGGACACAGGAACACGGGACGACAGTCAACAGGACACAGGAACACGGGATGACAGGACACAGGAACACAGGACTACAGTCAACAGGACACAGGAACATGGCACTACAGACAACAGGACACAGGTACACAGGACTACAGTCAACAGGACACAGGAACATGGGACTACAGACAACAGGACACAGGAACACAGGACTACAGACAACAGGACACAGGTACACGGGATTACAGTCAACAGAACACAGGCACTACAGACAACAGGACACAGGACTACAGTTAACAGGACACAGGGACACAGGACTACAGACAACAGGACACAGAAACACAGGACAACAGACAACAGAACACTTGTACACGGGACTACAGACAACAGGACACAGGTACACAGGACTACAGTCAACAGGACACAGGACCACAGGACGATAGACAACAGGACACAGCAACACAGGATGACAGGACACAGGAACACAGGACTGCAGTCAACAGGACACTTGTACACGGGATTACAGACAACAGGACTACACGCAACTGGACACAGGAACACGGGACGACAGACAACAGGACTCTGGAACACAGGATGACAGGACACAGGAACACAGGACTACAGTCAACAGGACACAGGAACGCATGACTACAGACAACAGGACACAGGAACATAGGACTACAGACAACAGGCCACAGGAACATGGGACTACAGTCAACAGGACACAGAAATATGGGACTACAGACAACAGGACACAGGAACACAGGACTACAGACAACAGGACACAGGTACACGGGATTACAGTCAACAGAACACAGGCACTACAGACAACAGGACACAGGTACACAGGACTACAGACAACAGAACACTTGTACACGGGACTACAGACAACAGGACACAGGTACACAGGACTACAGTCAACAGGACACAGGAACACGGGACGACAGTCAACAGGACACAGGAACACGGGATGACAGGACACAGGAACACAGGACTACAGTCAACAGGACACAGGAACATGGCACTACAGACAACAGGACACAGGTACACAGGACTACAGTCAACAGGACACAGGAACATGGGACTACAGACAACAGGACACAGGAACACAGGACTACAGACAACAGGACACAGGTACACGGGATTACAGTCAACAGAACACAGGCACTACAGACAACAGGACACAGGACTACAGTTAACAGGACACAGGGACACAGGACTACAGACAACAGGACACAGGAACACAGGACAACAGACAACAGAACACTTGTACACGGGACTACAGACAACAGGACACAGGTACACAGGACTACAGTCAACAGGACACAGGACCACAGGACGATAGACAACAGGACACAGCAACACAGGATGACAGGACACAGGAACACAGGACTGCAGTCAACAGGACACAGGACTACAGACAACAGGACACAGGTACACAGGATTACAGTCAACATAACACAGGAACTACAGACAACAGGACACAGAAACATGGGACGACAGACAACAGGACACAGGAACGTGGGACGACAGACAACAGGACACAGGAACACAGGACTACAGACAACAGGACACAGGACTACAGTTAACAGGACACAGGTACACAGGACTACAGACAACAGGACACAGGTACACAGGACTACAGACAACAGAACACTTGTACACGGGACTACAGACAACAGGACACAGGTACACAGGACTACAGTCAACAGGACACAGGAACACGGGATGACAGGACACAGGAACACAGGACTACAGTCAACAGGACACAGGAACATGGCACTACAGACAACAGGACACAGGTACACAGGACTACAGTCAACAGGACACAGGAACATGGGACTACAGACAACAGGACACAGGAACACAGGACTACAGACAACAGGACACAGGTACACGGGATTACAGTCAACAGAACACAGGCACTACAGACAACAGGACACAGGACTACAGTTAACAGGACACAGGGACACAGGACTACAGACAACAGGACACAGAAACACAGGACAACAGACAACAGAACACTTGTACACGGGACTACAGACAACAGGACACAGGTACACAGGACTACAGTCAACAGGACACAGGACCACAGGACTATAGACAACAGGACACAGCAACACAGGATGACAGGACACAGGAACACAGGACTGCAGTCAACAGGACACTTGTACACGGGACTACAGACAACAGGACTACACGCAACTGGACACAGGAACACGGGACGACAGACAACAGGACTCTGGAACACAGGATGACAGGACACAGGAACACAGGACTACAGTCAACAGGACACAGGAACGCATGACTACAGACAACAGGACACAGGAACATAGGACTACAGACAACAGGCCACAGGAACATGGGGCTACAGTCAACAGGACACAGAAATATGGGACTACAGACAACAGGACACAGGAACACAGGACTACAGACAACAGGACACAGGTACACGGGATTACAGTCAACAGAACACAGGCACTACAGACAACAGGACACAGGTACACAGGACTACAGACAACAGAACACTTGTACACGGGACTACAGACAACAGGACACAGGTACACAGGACTACAGTCAACAGGACACAGGAACATGGGACTACAGACAACAGGACACAGGAACACAGGACTACAGACAACAGGACACAGGTACACGGGACTACAGTCAACAGGACACAGGAACACGGGATGACAGGACACAGGAACACAGGACTACAGTCAACAGGACACAGGAACATGGCACTACAGACAACAGGACACAGGTACACAGGACTACAGTCAACAGGACACAGGAACATGGGACTACAGACAACAGGACACAGGAACACAGGACTACAGACAACAGGACACAGGTACACGGGATTACAGTCAACAGAACACAGGCACTACAGACAACAGGACACAGGACTACAGTTAACAGGACACAGGGACACAGGACTACAGACAACAGGACACAGGAACACAGGACAACAGACAACAGAACACTTGTACACGGGACTACAGACAACAGGACACAGGTACACAGGACTACAGTCAACAGGACACAGGACCACAGGACGATAGACAACAGGACACAGCAACACAGGATGACAGGACACAGGAACACAGGACTGCAGTCAACAGGACACAGGACTACAGACAACAGGACACAGGTACACAGGATTACAGTCAACATAACACAGGAACTACAGACAACAGGACACAGAAACATGGGACTACAGACAACAGGACACAGGAACGTGGGACGACAGACAACAGGACATAAGAACATGGGACTACAGACAACAGGACACAGGAACATGGGACTACAGGCATCAGGACATAAGAACATGGGACTACAGACAACAGAACACAGAAACATTGGACTACATACAACAGGACACAGGAACACGGGACTACAGACAACAGGACACAGGAACACGGGATGACAGGACACAGGAACACAGGACTACAGTCAACAGGACACAGGAACACAGGACTACAATCATCAGGACACAGGAACGCATGACTACAGACAACAGGAACATGGGACTACGGACAACAGGACTCAGGAACATGGGACTACAGACAACAGGACACAGGAACACAGGAACACAGGACTACAGACAACAGGACACAGGACTACAGTTAACAGGACACAGGTACACAGGACTACAGACAACAGGACACAGGTACACAGGACTACAGACAACAGAACACTTGTACACGGGACTACAGACAACAGGACACAGGTACACAGGACTACAGTCAACAGGACACAGGAACACGGGACGACAGTCAACAGGACACAGGAACACGGGATGACAGGACATAGGAACACAGGACTACAGTCAACAGGACACAGGAACATGGCACTACAGACAACAGGACACAGGTACACAGGACTACAGTCAACAGGACACAGGAACATGGGACTAAAGACAACAGGACACAGGAACACAGGACTACAGACAACAGGACACAGGTACACGGGATTACAGTCAACAGAACACAGGCACTACAGACAACAGGACACAGGACTACAGTTAACAGGACACAGGGACACAGGACTACAGACAACAGGACACAGGAACACAGGACAACAGACAACAGAACACTTGTACACGGGACTACAGACAACAGGACACAGGTACACAGGACTACAGTCAACAGGACACAGGACCACAGGACGATAGACAACAGGACACAGCAACACAGGATGACAGGACACAGGAACACAGGACTGCAGTCAACAGGACACAGGACTACAGACAACAGGACACAGGTACACAGGATTACAGTCAACATAACACAGGAACTACAGACAACAGGACACAGAAACATGGGACTACAGACAACAGGACACAGGAACGTGGGACGACAGACAACAGGACATAAGAACATGGGACTACAGACAACAGGACACAGGAACATGGGACTACAGGCATCAGGACATAAGAACATGGGACTACAGACAACAGAACACAGAAACATTGGACTACATACAACAGGACACAGGAACACGGGACTACAGACAACAGGACACAGGAACACGGGATGACAGGACACAGGAACACAGGACTACAGTCAACAGGACACAGGAACACAGGACTACAATCATCAGGACACAGGAACGCATGACTACAGACAACAGGAACATGGGACTACGGACAACAGGACTCAGGAACATGGGACTACAGACAACAGGACACAGGAACACAGGACTACAGACAACAGGACACAGGACTACAGTTAACAGGACACAGGTACACAGGACTACAGACAACAGGACACAGGAACATGGGACTGCAGTCAACAGGACACAGGAATATGGGACTACAGACAACAGGACACAGGAACACAGGACTACAGACAACAAGACACAGGTACACAGGATTACAGTCAACAGGACACAGGAGCACGGGACTACAGACAACAAGACACAGGAACACGGGATGACAGGACACAGAAACACAGGACTACAGTCAACAGGACACAGGAACATGGGGCTACAGACAACAGGACACAGGTACACAGGACTACAGTCAACAGGACACAGGAACATGGGACTACAGACAACAGGACACAGGAACACAGGACTACAGACAACAGGACACAGGTACACGGGATTACAGTCAACAGAACACAGGCACTACAGACAACAGGACACAGGACTACAGTTAACAGGACACAGGTATACAGGCCTACAGACAACAGGACACAGGAACACAGGACAACAGACAACAGAACACTTGTACACGGGACTACAGACAACAGGACACAGGAACATGGGACTACAGGCACCAGTACATAAGAACATGGGACTACAGACAACAGGACAAAGAAACATTGGACTACAGACAACAGGACATAAGAACATGAGACTACAGACAACAGGACACAGGAACTTGGGACTACAGACAGCAGGACACAGGTACACGGGACTACAGACAACAGGTACACAGGACTACAGTCAACAGGACACAGGTACATGGGACTACAGACAACAGAACATATGAACATGGGAGTACAGACAACAGGGCACAGGTACACAGGACTACAGACAACAGGACATAGGTACACGGGACAACAGACAACAGAACACAGGAACACGGGACTACATTCAACAGTACACAGGAACATGGGATTACATTCAACAAAACACAGGAACACGGAACTACAGTCAATAAAATACAGGACTACATTCAACACCACACAAGGACATGGAACTACAGTCAACAGTACACAGGAGCATGGGACTGCAGTGAACAGTCCACAGGAACACTGGACTATATTCAATAGTACACAGGAACAAGGGACTACAACCAACAGCACACAGGAACACGGGACTACAGTCAACAGTACACAAGAACATGGGACAACAGTCAACAGTCAACAGTACACAGGAACACGGGACCACAGTCAAAAGTACATGTGAACACGGGACTGCACTCAACAGGACACAGGAACACGGGACTACATTTAACAGTTCACAGGAACATGGGACGACATTCAACAAAACACAGGAACATGGGACTACAGTCAACAGGACATAGGAACACAGGATTACATTCAACAGAACACAGGAACATGGGGCTACATTCAACAGAACACAGGAACATGGGGCTACATTCAACAGAACACAGGAACATAGGTCTACATTCAACAGAAAATAAGAACATGAGACTACAGTCAACAGTCAACAGTACACAGGAACATGGGACCACAGGCAACAGGACACAGGAACACGGGACTCCATTTAACAGTTCACAGGAACATGGGACGACATTCAACAAAACACAGGAACACGGGACGCCATTCAACAGGACACAGGAACACAGGACTACAGACAACAGGACACAGGAACATGGGACTACAGACAACAGGACACAGGAACATGGGACTACAGACAACAGGACACAGGACTACAGTTAACAGGACTCAGGTACACAGGACTACAGACAACAGGACACAGGAACACAGGATTACAGTCAACAGAACACAGGCACTACAGACAACAGCACACAGGTACACAGGACTACAGACAACAGGACACTTGTACACGGGACTACAGACAACAGGACTACGGTCAACAGGACACAGGAACACGGGACGACAGACAACAGGACACAGGAACACGGGATGACAGGACACAGGAACACAGGACTACAGTCAACAGGACACAGGAACACAGGACTACAATCATCAGGACACAGGAATGCATGACTACAGACAACAGGACACAGGAACATGGGACTACAGACAACAGGACACAGGACTACAGTTAACAGGACACAGGTACACAGGACTACAGACAACAGGACACAGGAACATGGGACTACGGTCAACAGGACACATAAATATGGGACTACAGACAACAGGACACAGGAACACGGGATTACAGTCAACAGAACACAGGCACTACAGACAAGAGGACACAGGTACACAGGACTACAGACAACAGAACACTTGTACACGGGACTACAGACAACAGGACACAGGTACACAGGACTACATTCAACAGGACACAGGAACACGGGATGACAGTCAACAGGACACAGGAACACGGGATGACAGGACACAGGAACACAGGACTACAGTCAACAGGACACAGGAACATGGGACTACAGACAACACGACACAGGTACACAGGACTACAGTCAACAGGACACAGGAACATGGGACTACAGACAACAGGACACAGGAACACAGGACTACAGACAAAAGGACACAGGTACACGGGATTACAGTCAACAGAACACAGGCACTACAGACAACAGAACACAGGACTACAGTTAACAGGACACAGGTACACAGGACTACAGACAACAGGACACAGGAACACAGGACAACAGACAACAGAACACTTGTACACGGGACTACAGACAACAGGACACAGGTACACAGGACTACAGTCAACAGGACACAGGACCACAGGACGACAGACAACAGGACACAGCAAACAGGATGACAGGACACAGGAACACAGGACTGCAGTCAACAGGACACAGGACTACAGACAACAGGACACAGGTACACAGGATTACAGTCAACATAACACAGGAACTACAGACAACAGGACACAGAAACATGGGACTACAGACAACAGGACACAGTAACGTGGGACGACAGACAACAGGACATAAGAACATGGGACTACAGACAACAGGACACAGGAACATGGGACTACAGGCACCAGGACATAAGAACATGGGACTACAGACAACAGGACATGGAAACATTGGACTACAGACAACAGGACACAGGAACACGGGACTACAGACAACAGGACATAGGAACACGGGATGACAGGACACAGGAACACAGGACTACAGTCAACAGGACACAGGAACACAGGACTACAATCATCAGGACACAGGAACGCATGACTACAGACAACAGGAACATGGGACTACAGACAACAGGACACAGGAACACAGGACAACAGACAACAGAACACTTGTACACGGGACTACAGACAACAGGACACAGGAACACAGGACTACAGACAACAGGACACAGGACTACAGTTAACAGGACACAGGTACACAGGACTACAGACAACAGGACACAGGAACATGGGACTGCAGTCAACAGGGCACAGGAATATGGGACTACAGACAACAGGACAAAGGAACACAGGACTACAGACAACAGGACACAGGTACACAGGATTACAGTCACCAGGACACAGGAACACGGGACTACAGACAACAGGAGACAGGTACACAGGACTATAGTCAACAGGACACAGGACCACAGGACGACAGACAACAGGACACAGCAACACAGGATGACAGGACACAGGACTGCAGTCCACAGGACACAGGACTACAGACAACAGGACACAGGTACACAGGATTACAGTCAACATAACACAGGAACTACAGACAAAAGGACACAGAAACATGGGGCTACAGACAACAGGACACAGGAACGTGGGACGACAGACAACAGGACATAAGAACATGGGACTACAGACAACAGGACACAGGAACATGGGACTACAGGCACCAGGACATAAGAACATGGGACTACAGATAACAGGACACAGAAACATTGGACTACAGACAACATGACACAGGAACACGGGACTACAGACAACAGGACACAGGAACACGGGATGACAGGACACAGGAACACAGGACTACAGTCAACAGGACACAGGAACACAGGACTACAATCATCAGGACACAGGAACGCATGACTACAGACAACAGGAACATGGGACTACAGACAACAGGACACAGGAACATGGGACTACAGACAACTGGACACAGGAACATAGGACTACAGACAACAGGACACAGGACTACAGTTAACAGGACACAGGTACACAGGACTACAGACAACAGGACACAGGAACATGGGACTGCAGTCAACAGGACACAGGAATATGGGACTACAGACAACAGGACACAGGAACACAGGACGACAGACAACAGGACACAGGTACACAGGATTACAGTCACCAGGACACAGGAACACGGGACTACAGACAACAGGACACAGGAACACGGGATGACAGGACACAGGAACACAGGAGTACAGTCAACAGGACACAGGAACATGGGACTACAGACAACAGGACACAGGTACACAGGACTACAGTCAACAGGACACAGGAACATGGGACTACAGACAACAGGACACAGGACTACAGACAACAGGACACAGGTATACGGGATTACAGTCAACAGAACACAGCCACTACAGACAACAGAACACAGGACTACAGTTAACAGGACACAGGTACACAGGCCTACAGACAACAGGACACAGGAACACAGGACAACAGACAACAGAACACTTGTACACTGGACTACAGACAACAGGACACAGGAACATGGGACTACAGACACCAGGACATAAGAACATGGGACTACAGACAACAGGACACAGAAACATTGGACTACAGACAACAGGACATAAGAACATGGGACTACAGACAACAGGACACATGAACTTGTGACTACAGACAGCAGGACACAGGTACACGGGACTACAGACAACAGGTACACAGGACTACAGTCAACAGGACACAGGTACATGGGACTACAGGCAACAGAACATATGAACATGGGAGTACAGACAACAGGACACAGGAACATGGGACTACAGACAACAGGACACAGGTACACAGGACTACAGACAACAGGACACAGGAACATGGGACTACAGGCACCAGGACATAAGAACATGGGACTACAGACAACAGGACACAGAAACATTGGACTACAGACAACAGGACACAGGAACACGGGATTACAGACAACAGGACACAGGAACACGGGATGACAGGACACAGGAACACAGGACTACAGTCAACAGGACACAGGAACACAGGACTACAATCATCAGGACACAGGAACGCATGACTACAGACAACAGGAATATGGGACTACAGACAACAGGACACAGGAACATGGGACTACAGACAACAGGACACAGGAACACAGGACTACAGACAACAGGACACAGGACTACAGTTAACAGGACACAGGTACACAGGACTACAGACAACAGGACACAGGAACATGGGACTGCAGTCAACAGGACACAGGAATATGGGACTACAGACAACAGGACACAGGAACACAGGACTACAGACAACAGGACACAGGTACACAGGATTACAGTCACCAGGACACAGGAACACGGGACGACAGACAACAGGACACAGGAACACGGGATGACAGGACACAGGAACACAGGACTACAGTCAACAGGACACAGGAACATGGGACTACAGACAACAGGACACAGGTACACAGGACTACAGTCAACAGGACACAGGAACATGGGACTACAGACAACACGACACAGGTACACAGGACTACAGTCAACAGGACACAGGAACATGGGACTACAGACAACAGGACACAAGAACACAGGACTACAGACAAAAGGACACAGGTACACGGGATTACAGTCAACAGAACACAGGCACTACAGACAACAGAACACAGGACTACAGTTAACAGGACACAGGTACACAGGACTACTGACAACAGGACACAGGAACACAGGACAACAGACAACAGAACACTTGTACACGGGACTACAGACAACAGGGCACAGGTACACAGGACTACAGTCAACAGGACACAGGACCACAGGACGACAGACAACAGGACACAGCAACACAGGATGACAGGACACAGGAACACAGGACTGCAGTCAACAGGACACAGGACTACAGACAACAGGACACAGGTACACAGGATTACAGTCAACATAACACAGGAACTACAGACAACAGGACACAGAAACATGGGACTACAGACAACAGGACACAGTAACGTGGGACGACAGACAACAGGACACAAGAACATGGGACTACAGACAACAGGACACAGGAGCACGGGACTACAGACAACAGGACACAGGAACACGGGGTGACAGGACACAGAAACACAGGACTACAGTCAACAGGACACAGGAACATGGGGCTGCAGACAACAGGACACAGGTACACAGGACTACAGTCAACAGGACACAGGAACATGGGACTACAGACAACAGGACACAGGAACACAGGTCTACAGACAACAGGACACAGGTACACGGGATTACAGTCAACAGAACACAGGCACTACAGACAACAGGACACAGGACTACAGTTAACAGGACACAGGTATACAGGCCTACAGACAACAGGACACAGGAACACAGGACAACAGACAACAGAACACTTGTACACGGGACTACAGACAACAGGACACAGGAACATGGGACTACAGGCACCAGGACATAAGAACATGGGACTACAGACAACAGGACAAAGAAACATTGGACTACAGACAACAGGACATAAGAACATGAGACTACAGACAACAGGACACAGGAACTTGGGACTACAGACAGCAGGACACAGGTACACGGGACTACAGACAACAGGTACACAGGACTACAGTCAACAGGACACAGGTACATGGGACTACAGACAACAGAACATATGAACATGGGAGTACAGACAACAGGACACAGGACCATGGGACTACAGACAACAGGGCACGGGTACACAGGACTACAGACAACAGGACATAGGTACACGGGACTACAGACAACAGAACACAGGAACACGGGACTACATTCAACAGTACACAGGAACATGGGATTACATTCAACAAAATACAGGAACACGGAACTACAGTCAATAAAATACAGGACTACATTCAACACCACACAAGGACATGGAACTACAGTCACCAGGACATAGGAACACAGGATTACATTCAACAGAACACAGGAACATCGGGCTACATTCAACAGGACACAGGAACATAGGTCTACATTCAACAGAAAATAAGAACATGAGACTACAGTCAACAGTACACAAGAACACGGAACTACAGTCAATAAAATACAGGACTACATTCAACACCACACAAGGACATGGAACTACAGTCACCAGTACACAGGAACATGGGACTGCAGTGAACAGTCCACAGGAACACTGGACTATATTCAATAGTACACAGGAACAAGGGACTACAACCAACAGCACACTGGAACACGGGACTACAGTCAACAGTACACAAGAACATGGGACAACAGTCAACAGTCAACAGTACACAGGAACACGGGACCACAGGCAACAGGACACAGGAACACGGGACTCCATTTAACAGTTCACAGGAACATGGGACGACATTCAACAAAACACAGGAACACGGGACGCCATTCAACAGAACACAGGAACACAGGACAACAGTCAACAGGACACAGGAACACAGGACTACAGACAACAGGACACAGGAACATGGGACTACAGACAACAGGACACAGGAACATGGGACTACAGACAACAGGACACAGGACTACAGTTAACAGGACTCAGGTACACAGGACTACAGACAAGGGGACACAGGAACACAGGATTACAGTCAACAGAACACAGGCACTACAGACAACAGCACACAGGTACACAGGACTACAGACAACAGGACACTTGTACACGGGACTACAGACAACAGGACTACGGTCAACAGGACACAGGAACACGGGTTGACAGACAACAGGACACAGGAACACGGGATGACAGGACACAGGAACACAGGACTACAGTCAACAGGACACAGGAACACAGGACTACAATCATCAGGACACAGGAATGCATGACTACAGACAACAGGACAAAGGAACATGGGACTACAGACAACAGGACACAGGAACATGGGACTACAGACAACAGGACACAGGACCACAGTTAACAGGACACAGGTACACAGGACTACAGACAACAGGACACAGGAACATGGGACTACGGTCAACAGGACACAGGAATATGGGACTACAGTCAACAGGACACAGGAACACGGGATTACAGTCAACAGAACACAGGCACTACAGACAAGAGGACACAGGTACACAGGACTACAGACAACAGAACACTTGTACACGGGACTACAGACAACAGGACACAGGTACACAGGACTACATTCAACAGGACACAGGAACACGGGATGACAGTCAACAGGACACAGGAACACGGGATGACAGGACACAGGAACACAGGACTACAGTCAACAGGACACAGGAACATGGTACTACAGACAACACGACACAGGTACACAGGACTACAGTCAACAGGACACAGGAACATGGGACTACAGACAACAGGACACAGGAACACAGGACTACAGACAAAAAGACACAGGTACACGGGATTACAGTCAACAGAACACAGGCACTACAGACAACAGAACACAGGACTACAGTTAACAGGACACAGGTACACAGGACTACAGACAACAGGACACAGGAACACAGGACACCAGACAACAGAACACTTGTACACGGGACTACAGACAACAGGACACAGGTACACAGGACCACAGTCAACAGGACACAGGACCACAGGACGACAGACAACAGGACACAGCAACACAGGATGACAGGACACAGGAACACAGGACTGCAGTCAACAGGACACAGGACTACAGACAACAGGACACAGGTACACAGGATTACAGTCAACATAACACAGGAACTACAGACAACAGGACACAGAAACATGGGACTACAGAGAACAGGACACAGTAACGTGGGACGACAGACAACAGGACATAAGAACATGGGACTACAGACAACAGGACACAGGAACATGGGACTACAGGCACCAGGACATAAGAACATGGGACTACAGACAACAGGACATGGAAACATTGGACTAAAGACAACAGGACACAGGAACACGGGACTACAGACAACAGGACATAGGAACACGGGATGACAGGACACAGGAACACAGGACTACAGTCAACAGGACACAGGAACACAGGACTACAATCATCAGGACACAGGAACGCATGACTACAGACAACAGGAACATGGGACTACAGACAACAGGACACAGGAACACGGGACTACAGACAACAGGACACAGGAACACAGGACTACAGACAACAGGACACAGGACTACAGTTAACAGGACACAGGTACACAGGACTACAGACAACAGGACACAGGAACATGGGACTGCAGTCAACAGGACACAGGAATATGGGACTACAGACAACAGGACACAGGAACACAGGGCTACAGACAACAGGACACAGGTACACAGGATTACAGTCACCAGGACACAGGAACACGGGACTACAGACAACAGGAGACAGGTACACAGGACTATAGTCAACAGGACACAGGACCACAGGACGACAGACAACAGGACACAGCAACACAGGATGACAGGACACAGGACTGCAGTCCACAGGACACAGGACTACAGACAACAGGACACAGGTACACAGGATTACAGTCAACATAACACAGGAACTACAGACAACAGGACACAGAAACATGGGTCTACAGACAACAGGACACAGGAACGTGGGACGACAGACAACAGGACATAAGAACATGGGACTACAGACAACAGGACACAGGAACATGGGACTACAGGCACCAGGACATAAGAACATGGGACTACAGATAACAGGACACAGAAACATTGGACTACAGACAACATGACACAGGAACACGGGACTACAGACAACAGGACACAGGAACACGGAATGACAGGACACAGGAACACAGGACTACAGTCAACAGGACACAGGAACACAGGACTACAATCATCAGGACACAGGAACGCATGACTACAGACAACAGGAACATGGGACTACAGACAACAGGACACAGGAACATGGGACTACAGACAACTGGACACAGGAACATAGGACTACAGACAACTGGACACAGGAACATAGGACTACAGACAACAGGACACAGGACTACAGTTAACAGGACACAGGTACACAGGACTACAGACAACAGGACACAGGAACATGGGACTGCAGTCAACAGGACACAGGAATATGGGACTACAGACAACAGGACACAGGAACACAGGACTACAGACAACAGGACACAGGTACACAGGATTACAGTCACCAGGACACAGGAACACGGGACTACAGACAACAGGACACAGGAACACGGGATGACAGGACACAGGAACACAGGAGTACAGTCAACAGGACACAGGAACATGGGACTACAGACAACAGGACACAGGTACACAGGACTACAGTCAACAGGACACAGGAACATGGGACTACAGACAACAGGACACAGGACTACAGACAACAGGACACAGGTATACGGGATTACAGTCAACAGAACACAGGCACTACAGACAACAGAACACAGGACTACAGTTAACAGGACACAGGTACACAGGCCTACAGACAACAGGACACAGGAACACAGGACAACAGACAACAGAACACTTGTACACGGGACTACAGACAACAGGACACAGGAACATGGGACTACAGACACCAGGACATAAGAACATGGGACTACAGACAACAGGACACAGAAACATTGGACTACAGACAACAGGACATAAGAACATGGGACTACAGACAACAGGACACATGAACTTGTGACTACAGACAGCAGGACACAGGTACACGGGACTACAGACAACAGGTACACAGGACTACAGTCAACAGGACACAGGTACATGGGACTACAGGCAACAGAACATATGAACATGGGAGTACAGACAACAGGACACAGGAACATGGGACTACAGACAACAGGACACAGGTACACAGGACTACAGACAACAGGACACAGGAACATGGGACTACAGGCACCAGGACATAAGAACATGGGACTACAGACAACAGGACACAGAAACATTGGACTACAGACAACAGGACACAGGAACACGGGATTACAGACAACAGGACACAGGAACACGGGATGACAGGACACAGGAACACAGGACTACAGTCAACAGGACACAGGAACACAGGACTACAATCATCAGGACACAGGAACGCATGACTACAGACAACAGGAATATGGGACTACAGACAACAGGACACAGGAACATGGGACTACAGACAACAGGACACAGGAACACAGGACTACAGACAACAGGACACAGGACTACAGTTAACAGGACACAGGTACACAGGACTACAGACAACAGGACACAGGAACACAGGACTACAATCATCAGGACACAGGAACGCATGACTACAGACAACAGGAATATGGGACTACAGACAACAGGACACAGGAACATGGGACTACAGACAACAGGACACAGGAACACAGGACTACAGACAACAGGACACAGGACTACAGTTAACAGGACACAGGTACACAGGACTACAGACAACAGGACACAGGAACATGGGACTGCAGTCAACAGGACACAGGAATATGGGACTACAGACAACAGGACACAGGAACACAGGACTACAGACAACAGGACACAGGTACACAGGATTACAGTCACCAGGACACAGGAACACGGGACGACAGACAACAGGACACAGGAACACGGGATGACAGGACACAGGAACACAGGACTACAGTCAACAGGACACAGGAACATGGGACTACAGACAACAGGACACAGGTACACAGGACTACAGTCAACAGGACACAGGAACATGGGACTACAGACAACAGGTACACAGGACTACAGTCAACAGGACACAGGAACATGGGACTACAGACAACAGGACACAGGAACACAGGACTACAGACAAAAGGACACAGGTACACGGGATTACAGTCAACAGAACACAGGCATTACAGACAACAGAACACAGGACTACAGTTAACAGGACACAGGTACACAGGACTACAGCCAACAGGACACAGGAACACAGGACAACAGACAACAGAACACTTGTACACGGGACTACAGACAACAGGACATAGGAACACGGGATGACAGGACACAGGAACACAGGACTACAGTCAACAGGACACAGGAACACAGGACTACAATCATCAGGACACAGGAACGCATGACTACAGACAACAGGAACATGGGACTACAGACAACAGGACACAGGAACATGGGACTACAGACAACAGGACACAGGTACACAGGACTACAGTCAACAGGACACAGGAACATGGGACTACAGACAACAGGTACACAGGACTTCAGTCAACAGGACACAGGAACATGGGACTACAGACAACAGGACACAGGAACACAGGACTACAGACAAAAGGACACAGGTACACGGGATTACAGTCAACAGAACACAGGCATTACAGACAACAGAACACAGGACTACAGTTAACAGGACACAGGTACACAGGACTACAGACAACAGGACACAGGAACACAGGACAACAGACAACAGAACACTTGTACACGGGACTACAGACAACAGGACACAGGTACACAGGACTACAGTCAACAGGACACAGGCCCACAGGACGACAGACAACAGGACACAGCAACACAGGATGACAGGACACAGGAACACAGGACTGCAGTCAACGGGACACAGGACTACAGACAACAGGACACAGGTACACAGGATTACAGTCAACATAACACAGGAACTACAGACAACAGGACACAGAAACATGGGACTACAGACAACAGGACACAGTAACGTGGGACGACAGACAACAGGACATAAGAACATGGGACTACAGACAACAGGACACAGGAACATGGGACTACAGGCACCAGAACATAAGAACATGGGACTACAGACAACAGGACATGGAAACATTGGACTACAGACAACAGGACACAGGAACACGGGACTACAGACAACAGGACATAGGAACACGGGATGACAGGACACAGGAACACAGGACTACAGTCAACAGGACACAGGAACACAGGACTACAATCATCAGGACACAGGAACGCATGACTACAGACAACAGGAACATGGGACTACAGACAACAGGACACAGGAACACAGGACAACAGACAACAGAACACTTGTACACGGGACTACAGACAACAGGACACAGGAACACAGGACTACAGACAACAGGACACAGGACTACAGTTAACAGGACACAGGTACACAGGACTACAGACAACAGGACACAGGAACATGGGACTGCAGTTAACAGGACACAGGAATATGGGACTACAGACAACAGGACACAGGAACACAGGACTACAGACAACAGGACACAGGTACACAGGATTACAGTCACCAGGACACAGGAACACGGGACTACAGACAACAGGAGACAGGTACACAGGACTATAGTCAACAGGACACAGGACCACAGGACGACAGACAACAGGACACAGCAACACAGGATGACAGGACACAGGACTGCAGTCCACAGGACACAGGACTACAGACAACAGGACACAGGTACACAGGATTACAGTCAACATAACACAGGAACTACAGACAACAGGACACAGAAACATGGGTCTACGGACAACAGGACACAGGAACGTGGGACGACAGACAACAGGACATAAGAACATGGGACTACAGACAACAGGACACAGGAACATGGGACTACAGGCACCAGGACATAAGAACATGGGACTACAGATAACAGGACACAGAAACATTGGACTACAGACAACATGACACAGGAACACGGGACTACAGACAACAGGACACAGGAACACGGGATGACAGGACACAGGAACACAGGACTACAGTCAACAGGACACAGGAACACAGGACTACAATCATCAGGACACAGGAACGCATGACTACAGACAACAGGAACATGGGACTACAGACAACAGGACACAGGAACATGCGACTACAGACAACTGGACACAGGAACATAGGACTACAGACAACAGGACACAGGACTACAGTTAACAGGACACAGGTACACAGGACTACAGACAACAGGACACAGGAACATGGGACTGCAGTCAACAGGACACAGGAATATGGGACTACAGACAACAGGACACAGGAACACAGGACTACAGACAACAGGACACAGGTACACAGGATTACAGTCACCAGGACACAGGAACACGGGACTACAGACAACAGGACACAGGAACACGGGATGACAGGACACAGGAACACAGGAGTACAGTCAACAGGACACAGGAACATGGGACTACAGACAACAGGACACAGGTACACAGGACTACAGTCAACAGGACACAGGAACATGGGACTACAGACAACAGGACACAGGACTACAGACAACAGGACACAGGTATACGGGATTACAGTCAACAGAACACAGGCACTACAGACAACAGAACACAGGACTACAGTTAACAGGACACAGGTACACAGGCCTACAGACAACAGGACAGAGGAACACAGGACAACAGACAACAGAACACTTGTACACGGGACTACAGACAACAGGACACAGGAACATGGGACTACAGACACCAGGACATAAGAACATGGGACTACAGACAACAGGACACAGAAACATTGGACTACAGACAACAGGACATAAGAACATGGGACTACAGACAACAGGACACATGAACTTGTGACTACAGACAGCAGGACACAGGTACACGGGACTACAGACAACAGGTACACAGGACTACAGTCAACAGGACACAGGTACATGGGACTACAGGCAACAGAACATATGAACATGGGAGTACAGACAACAGGACACAGGAACATGGGACTACAGACAACAGGACACAGGTACACAGGACTACAGACAACAGGACACAGGAACATGGGACTACAGGCACCAGGACATAAGAACATGGGACTACAGACAACAGGACACAGAAACATTGGACTACAGACAACAGGACACAGGAACACGGGATTACAGACAACAGGACACAGGAACACGGGATGACAGGACACAGGAACACAGGACTACAGTCAACAGGACACAGGAACACAGGACTACAATCATCAGGACACAGGAACGCATGACTACAGACAACAGGAATATGGGACTACAGACAACAGGACACAGGAACATGGGACTACAGACAACAGGACACAGGAACACAGGACTACAGACAACAGGACACAGGACTACAGTTAACAGGACACAGGTACACAGGACTACAGACAACAGGACACAGGAACATGGGACTGCAGTCAACAGGACACAGGAATATGGGACTACAGACAACAGGACACAGGAACACAGGACTACAGACAACAGGACACAGGTACACAGGATTACAGTCACCAGGACACAGGAACACGGGACGACAGACAACAGGACACAGGAACATGGGATGACAGGACACAGGAACACAGGACTACAGTCAACAGGACACAGGAACATGGGACTACAGACAACAGGACACAGGTACACAGGACTACAGTCAACAGGACACAGGAACATGGGACTACAGACAACAGGTACACAGGACTACAGTCAACAGGACACAGGAACATGGGACTACAGACAACAGGACACAGGAACACAGGACTACAGACAAAAGGACACAGGTACACGGGATTACAGTCAACAGAACACAGGCATTACAGACAACAGAACACAGGACTACAGTTAACAGGACACAGGTACACAGGACTACAGACAACAGGACACAGGAACACAGGACAACAGACAACAGAACACTTGTACACGGGACTACAGACAACAGGACACAGGTACACAGGACTACAGTCAACAGGACACAGGACCACAGGACGACAGACAACAGGACACAGCAACACAGGATGACAGGACACAGGAACACAGGACTGCAGTCAACAGGACACAGGACTACAGACAACAGGACACAGGTACACAGGATTACAGTCAACATAACACAGGAACTACAGACAACAGGACACAGAAACATGGGACTACAGACAACAGGACACAGTAACGTGGGACGACAGACAACAGGACATAAGAACATGGGACTACAGACAACAGGACACAGGAACATGGGACTACAGGCACCAGGACATAAGAACATGGGACTACAGACAACAGGACATGGAAACATTGGACTACAGACAACAGGACACAGGAACACGGGACTACAGACAACAGGACATAGGAACACGGGATGACAGGACACAGGAACACAGGACTACAGACAACAGGACACAGGAACACAGGTCTACAATCATCAGGACACAGGAACGCATGACTACAGACAACAGGAACATGGGACTACAGACAACAGGACACAGGAACATGGGACTACAGACAACAGGACACAGGCACACAGGACTACAGTCAACAGGACACAGGAACATGGGACTACAGACAACAGCTACACAGGACTACAGTCAACAGGACACAGGAACATGGGACTACAGACACCAGGACACAGGAACACAGGACTACAGACAAAAGGACACAGGTACACGGGATTACAGTCAACAGAACACAGGCATTACAGACAACAGAACACAGGACTACAGTTAACAGGACACAGGTACACAGGACTACAGACAACAGGACACAGGAACACAGGACAACAGAACACTTGTACACGGGACTACAGACAACAGGACACAGGTACACAGGACTACAGTCAACAGGACACAGGACCACAGGACGACAGACAACAGGACACAGCAACACAGGATGACAGGACACAGGAACACAGGACTGCAGTCAACAGGACACAGGACTACAGACAACAGGACACAGGTACACAGGATTACAGTCAACATAACACAGGAACTACAGACAACAGGACACAGAAACATGGGACTACAGACAACAGGACACAGTAACGTGGGACGACAGACAACAGGACATAAGAACATGGGACTACAGACAACAGGACACAGGAACATGGGACTACAGGCACCAGGACATAAGAACATGGGACTACAGACAACAGGACATGGAAACATTGGACTACAGACAACAGGACACAGGAACACGGGACTACAGACAACAGGACATAGGAACACGGGATGACAGGACACAGGAACACAGGACTACAGTCAACAGGACACAGGAACACAGGACTACAATCATCAGGACACAGGAACGCATGACTACAGACAACAGGAACATGGGACTACAGACAACAGGACACAGGAACACAGGACAACAGACAACAGAACACTTGTACACGGGACTACAGACAACAGGATACAGGAACACAGGACTACAGACAACAGGACACAGGACTACAGTTAACAGGACACAGGTACACAGGACTACAGACAACAGGACACAGGAACATGGGACTGCAGTCAACAGGACACAGGAATATGGGACTACAGACAACAGGACACAGGAACACAGGACTACAGACAACAGGACACAGGTACACAGGATTACAGTCACCAGGACACAGGAACACGGGACTACAGACAACAGGAGACAGGTAACAGGACTATAGTCAACAGGACACAGGACCACAGGGCGACAGACAACAGGACACAGCTACACAGGATGACAGGACACAGGACTGCAGTCCACAGGACACAGGACTACAGACAACAGGACACAGGTACACAGGATTACAGTCAACATTACACAGGAACTACAGACAACAGGGCACAGAAACATGGGTCTACAGACAACAGGACACAGGAACGTGGGACGACAGACAACAGGACATAAGAACATGGGACTACAGACAACAGGACACAGGAACATGGGACTACAGGCACCAGGACATAAGAACATGGGACTACAGATAACAGGACACAGAAACATTGGACTACAGACAACATGACACAGGAACACGGGACTACAGACAACAGGACACAGGAACACGGGATGACAGGACACAGGAACACAGGACTACAGTCAACAGGACACAGGAACACAGGACTACAATCATCAGGACACAGGAACGCATGACAACAGGACACAGGAACATGGGACTACAGACAACTGGACACAGGAACATAGGACTACAGACAACAGGACACAGGACTACAGTTAACAGGACACAGGTACACAGGACTACAGACAACAGGACACAGGAACATGGGACTGCAGTCAACAGGACACAGGAATATGGGACTACAGACAACAGGACACAGGAACACAGGACTACAGACAACAGGACACAGGTACACAGGATTACAGTCACCAGGACACAGGAACACGGGACTACAGACAACAGGACACAGGAACACGGGATGACAGGACACAGGAACACAGGAGTACAGTCAACAGGACACAGGAACATGGGACTACAGACAACAGGACACAGGTACACAGGACTACAGTCAACAGGACACAGGAACATGGGACTACAGACAACAGGACACAGGACTACAGACAACAGGACACAGGTATACAGGATTACAGTCAACAGAACACAGGCACTACAGACAACAGAACACAGGACTACAGTTAACAGGACACAGGTACACAGGCCTACAGACAACAGGACACAGGAACACAGGACAACAGACAACAGAACACTTGTACACGGGATTACAGACAACAGGACACAGGAACATGGGACTACAGACACCAGGACATAAGAACATGGGACTACAGACAACAGGACACAGAAACATTGGACTACAGACAACAGGACATAAGAACATGGGACTACAGACAACAGGACACATGAACTTGTGACTATAGACAGCAGGACACAGGTACACGGGACTACAGACAACAGGACACAGGACTACAGTCAACAGGACACAGGAACATGGGACTACAGACAACAGGACACAGGACTACAGACAACAGGACACAGGTATACGGGATTACAGTCAACAGAACACAGGCACTACAGACAACAGAACACAGGACTACAGTTAACAGGACACAGGTACACAGGCCTACAGACAACAGGACACAGGAACACAGGACAACAGACAACAGAACACTTGTACACGGGACTACAGACAACAGGACACAGGAACATGGGACTACAGACACCAGGACATAAGAACATGGGACTACAGACAACAGGACACAGAAACATTGGACTACAGACAACAGGACATAAGAACATGGGACTACAGACAACAGGACACATGAACTTGTGACTACAGACAGCAGGACACAGGTACACGGGACTACAGACAACAGGTACACAGGACTACAGTCAACAGGACACAGGTACATGGGACTACAGGCAACAGAACATATGAACATGGGAGTACAGACAACAGGACACAGGAACATGGGACTACAGACAACAGGACACAGGTACACAGGACTACAGACAACAGGACACAGGAACATGGGACTACAGGCACCAGGACATAAGAACATGGGACTACAGACAACAGGACACAGAAACATTGGACTACAGACAACAGGACACAGGAACACGGGATTACAGACAACAGGACACAGGAACACGGGATGACAGGACACAGGAACACAGGACTACAGTCAACAGGACACAGGAACACAGGACTACAATCATCAGGACACAGGAACGCATGACTACAGACAACAGGAATATGGGACTACAGACAACAGGACACAGGAACATGGGACTACAGACAACAGGACACAGGAACACAGGACTACAGACAACAGGACACAGGACTACAGTTAACAGGACACAGGTACACAGGACTACAGACAACAGGACACAGGAACATGGGACTGCAGTCAACAGGACACAGGAATATGGGACTACAGACAACAGGACACAGGATCACAGGACTACAGACAACAGGACACAGGTACACAGGATTACAGTCACCAGGACACAGGAACACGGGACGACAGACAACAGGACACAGGAACACGGGATGACAGGACACAGGAACACAGGACTACAGTCAACAGGACACAGGAACATGGGACTACAGACAACAGGACACAGGTACACAGGACTACAGTCAACAGGACACAGGAACATGGGACTACAGACAACAGGTACACAGGACTACAGTCAACAGGACACAGGAACATGGGACTACAGACAACAGGACACAGGAACACAGGACTACAGACAAAAGGACACAGGTACACGGGATTACAGTCAACAGAACACAGGCATTACAGACAACAGAACACAGGACTACAGTTAACAGGACACAGGTACACAGGACTACAGACAACAGGACACAGGAACACAGGACAACAGACAACAGAACACTTGTACACGGGACTACAGACAACAGGACACAGGTACACAGGACTACAGTCAACAGGACACAGGACCACAGGACGACAGACAACAGGACACAGCAACACAGGATGACAGGACACAGGAACACAGGACTGCAGTCAACAGGACACAGGACTACAGACAACAGGACACAGGTACACAGGATTACAGTCAACATAACACAGGAACTACAGACAACAGGACACAGAAACATGGGACTACAGACAACAGGACACAGTAACGTGGGACGACAGACAACAGGACATAAGAACATGGGACTACAGACAACAGGACACAGGAACATGGGACTACAGGCACCAGGACATAAGAACATGGGACTACAGACAACAGGACATGGAAACATTGGACTACAGACAACAGGACACAGGAACACGGGACTACAGACAACAGGACATAGGAACACGGGATGACAGGACACAGGAACACAGGACTACAGACAACAGGACACAGGAACACAGGTCTACAATCATCAGGACACAGGAACGCATGACTACAGACAACAGGAACATGGGACTACAGACAACAGGACACAGGAACATGGGACTACAGACAACAGGACACAGGTACACAGGACTACAGTCAACAGGACACAGGAACATGGGACTACAGACAACAGGTACACAGGACTACAGTCAACAGGACACAGGAACATGGGACTACAGACACCAGGACACAGGAACACAGGACTACAGACAAAAGGACACAGGTACACGGGATTACAGTCAACAGAACACAGGCATTACAGACAACAGAACACAGGACTACAGTTAACAGGACACAGGTACACAGGACTACAGACAACAGGACACAGGAACACAGGACAACAGAACACTTGTACACGGGACTACAGACAACAGGACACAGGTACACAGGACTACAGTCAACAGGACACAGGACCACAGGACGACAGACAACAGGACACAGCAACACAGGATGACAGGACACAGGAACACAGGACTGCAGTCAACAGGACACAGGACTACAGACAACAGGACACAGGTACACAGGATTACAGTCAACATAACACAGGAACTACAGACAACAGGACACAGAAACATGGGACTACAGACAACAGGACACAGTAACGTGGGACGACAGACAACAGGACATAAGAACATGGGACTACAGACAACAGGACACAGGAACATGGGACTACAGGCACCAGGACATAAGAACATGGGACTACAGACAACAGGACATGGAAACATTGGACTACAGACAACAGGACACAGGAACACGGGACTACAGACAACAGGACATAGGAACACGGGATGACAGGACACAGGAACACAGGACTACAGTCAACAGGACACAGGAACACAGGACTACAATCATCAGGACACAGGAACGCATGACTACAGACAACAGGAACATGGGACTACAGACAACAGGACACAGGAACACAGGACAACAGACAACAGAACACTTGTACACGGGACTACAGACAACAGGACACAGGAACACAGGACTACAGACAACAGGACACAGGACTACAGTTAACAGGACACAGGTACACAGGACTACAGACAACAGGACACAGGAACATGGGACTGCAGTCAACAGGACACAGGAATATGGGACTACAGACAACAGGACAAAGGAACACAGGACTACAGACAACAGGACACAGGTACACAGGATTACAGTCACCAGGACACAGGAACACGGGACTACAGACAACAGGAGACAGGTAACAGGACTATAGTCAACAGGACACAGGACCACAGGGCGACAGACAACAGGACACAGCTACACAGGATGACAGGACACAGGACTGCAGTCCACAGGACACAGGACTACAGACAACAGGACACAGGTACACAGGATTACAGTCAACATTACACAGGAACTACAGACAACAGGACACAGAAACATGGGTCTACAGACAACAGGACACAGGAACGTGGGACGACAGACAACAGGACATAAGAACATGGGACTACAGACAACAGGACACAGGAACATGGGACTACAGGCACCAGGACATAAGAACATGGGACTACAGATAACAGGACACAGAAACATTGGACTACAGACAACATGACACAGGAACACGGGACTACAGACAACAGGACACAGGAACACGGGATGACAGGACACAGGAACACAGGACTACAGTCAACAGGACACAGGAACACAGGACTACAATCATCAGGACACAGGAACGCATGACAACAGGACACAGGAACATGGGACTACAGACAACTGGACACAGGAACATAGGACTACAGACAACAGGACACAGGACTACAGTTAACAGGACACAGGTACACAGGACTACAGACAACAGGACACAGGAACATGGGACTGCAGTCAACAGGACACAGGAATATGGGACTACAGACAACAGGACACAGGAACACAGGACTACAGACAACAGGACACAGGTACACAGGATTACAGTCACCAGGACACAGGAACACGGGACTACAGACAACAGGACACAGGAACACGGGATGACAGGACACAGGAACACAGGAGTACAGTCAACAGGACACAGGAACATGGGACTACAGACAACAGGACACAGGTACACAGGACTACAGTCAACAGGACACAGGAACATGGGACTACAGACAACAGGACACAGGACTACAGACAACAGGACACAGGTATACAGGATTACAGTCAACAGAACACAGGCACTACAGACAACAGAACACAGGACTACAGTTAACAGGACACAGGTACACAGGCCTACAGACAACAGGACACAGGAACACAGGACAACAGACAACAGAACACTTGTACACGGGATTACAGACAACAGGACACAGGAACATGGGACTACAGACACCAGGACATAAGAACATGGGACTACAGACAACAGGACACAGAAACATTGGACTACAGACAACAGGACATAAGAACATGGGACTACAGACAACAGGACACATGAACTTGTGACTATAGACAGCAGGACACAGGTACACGGGACTACAGACAACAGGTACACAGGACTACAGTCAACAGGACACAGGTACATGGGACTACAGGCAACAGAACATATGAACATGGGAGTACAGACAACAGGACACAGGAACATGGGACTACAGACAACAGGACACAGGTACACAGGACTACAGACAACAGGACACAGGAACATGGGACTACAGGCACCAGGACATAAGAACATGGGACTACAGACGACAGGACACAGAAACATTGGACTGCAGACAACAGGACACAGGAACACGGGATTACAGACAACAGGACACAGGAACACGGGATGACAGGACACAGGAACACAGGACTACAGTCAACAGGACACAGGAACACAGGACTACAATCATCAGGACACAGGAACGCATGACTACAGACAACAGGAATATGGGACTACAGACAACAGGACACAGGAACATGGGACTACAGACAACAGGACACAGGAACACAGGACTACAGACAACAGGGCACAGGACTACAGTTAACAGGACACAGGTACACAGGACTACAGACAACAGGACACGGGAACATGGGACTGCAGTCAACAGGACACAGGAATATGGGACTACAGACAACAGGACACAGGAACACAGGACTACAGACAACAGGACACAGGTACACAGGATTACAGTCACCAGGACACAGGAACACGGGACGACAGACAGCAGGACACAGGAACACGGGATGACAGGACACAGGAACACAGGACTACAGTCAACAGGACACAGGAACATGGGACTACAGACAACAGGACACAGGTACACAGGACTACAGTCAACAGGACACAGGAACATGGGACTACAGACAACAGGACACAGGACTACAGACAACAGGACACAGGTACACGGGATTACAGACAACAGAACACAGGCACTACAGACAACAGGACACAGGACTACAGTTAAAAGGACACAGGTACACAGGCCTACAGACAACAGGACACAGGAACACAGGATAACAGACAACAGAACACTTGTACACGGGACTACAGACAACAGGACACAGGACTACAGTTAACAGGACACAGGTACACAGGCCTACAGACAACAGGACACAGGAACACAGGACAACAGACAACAGAACACTTGTACACGGGACTACAGACAACAGGACACAGGAACATGGGACTACAGGCACCAGGACATAAGAACATGGGACTACAGACAACAGGACACAGAAACATTGGACTACAGACAACAGGACATAGGTACACGGGACTACGGACAACAGAACACAGGAACACGGGACTACATTCAACAGTACACAGGAACATGGGATTATTTTCAACAAAACACAGGAACACGGAACTACAGTCAATAAAATACAGGACTACATTCAACACCAGACAAGGACATGGAACTACAGTCACCAGTACACAGGAACATGGGACTGCAGTGAACAGTCCACAGGAACACTGGACTATATTCAATAGTACACAGGAACAAGGGACTACAACCAACAGCACACTGGAACACGGGACTACAGTCAACAGTACACAAGAACATGGGACAACAGTCAACAGTCAACAGTACACAGGAACACGGGACCACAGGCAACAGGACACAGGAACACGGGACGACATTCAACAAAACACAGGAACACAGGACAACAGTCAACAGGACACAGGAACACAGGACAACAGTCAACAGGACACAGGAACACAGGACGACAGACAACAGGACACAGGAACATGGGACTACAGACAACAGGACACAGGAACATGGGACTACAGACAACAGGACACAGGACTACAGACAACAGGACACAGGAACACAGGATTACAGTCAACAGAACACAGGCACTACAGACAACAGCACACAGGTACACAGGACTACAGACAACAGGACACTTGTACACGGGACTACAGACAACAGGACTACGGTCAACAGGACACAGGAACACGGGACGACAGACAACAGGACACAGGAACACGGGATGACAGGGCACAGGAACACAGGACTACAGTCAACAGGACACAGGAACACAGGACTACAATCATCAGGACACAGGAATGCATGACTACAGACAACAGGACAAAGGAACATGGGACTACAGACAACAGGACACAGGAACATGGGACTACAGACAACAGGACACAGGACTACAGTTAACAGGACACAGGTACACAGGACTACAGACAACAGGACACAGGAACATGGGACTACGGTCAACAGGACACAGGAATATGGGACTACAGACAACAGGACACAGGAACACGGGATTACAGTCAACAGAACACAGGCACTACAGACAAGAGGACACAGGTACACAGGACTACAGACAACAGAACACTTGTACACGGGACTACAGACAACAGGACACAGGTACACAGGACTACATTCAACAGGACAAAGGAACACGGGATGACAGTCAACAGGACACAGGAACACGGGATGACAGGACACAGGAACACAGGACTACAGTCAACAGGACACAGGAACATGGGACTACAGACAACACGACACAGGTACACAGGACTACAGTCAACAGGACACAGGAACATGGGACTACAGACAACAGGACACAGGAACACAGGACTACAGACAAAAGGACACAGGTACACGGGATTACAGTCAACAGAACACAGGCACTACAGACAACAGAACACAGGACTACAGTTAACAGGACACAGGTACACAGGACTACAGACAACAGGACACAGGAACACAGGACAACAGACAACAGAACACTTGTACACGGGACTACAGACAACAGGACACAGGTACACAGGACTACAGTCAACAGGACACAGGACCACAGGACGACAGACAACAGGACACAGCAACACAGGATGACAGGACACAGGAACACAGGACTGCAGTCAACAGGACACAGGACTACAGACAACAGGACACAGGTACACAGGATTACAGTCAACATAACACAGGAACTACAGACAACAGGACACAGAAACATGGGACTACAGACAACAGGACACAGTAACGTGGGACGACAGACAACAGGACATAAGAACATGGGACT
The DNA here is from genome assembly GCF_047496885.1 of Scyliorhinus torazame. Classification (NCBI taxonomy): domain Eukaryota; kingdom Metazoa; phylum Chordata; class Chondrichthyes; order Carcharhiniformes; family Scyliorhinidae; genus Scyliorhinus; species Scyliorhinus torazame. Next base: position 40,237,178 of record NC_092738.1, on the reverse strand, counting down.
ACAGACAACAGGACACAGGAACATGGGACTACAGGCACCAGGACATAAGAACATGGGACTACAGACAACAGGACATGGAAACATTGGACTACAGACAACAGGACACAGGAACACGGGACTACAGACAACAGGACATAGGAACACGGGATGACAGGACACAGGAACACCGGACTACAGTCAACAGGACACAGGAACACAGGACTACAATCATCAGGACACAGGAACGCATGACTACAGACAACAGGAACATGGGACTACAGACAACAGGACACAGGAACACAGGACAACAGACAACAGAACACTTGTACACGGGACTACAGACAACAGGACACAGGAACACAGGACTACAGACAACAGGACACAGGACTACAGTTAACAGGACACAGGTACACAGGACTACAGACAACAGGACACAGGAACATGGGACTGCAGTCAACAGGACACAGGAATATGGGACTACAGACAACAGGACACAGGAACACAGGACTACAGACAACAGGACACAGGTACACAGGATTACAGTCACCTGGACACAGGAACACGGGACTACAGGCAACAGGAGACAGGTACACAGGACTATAGTCAACAGGACACAGGACCACAGGACGACAGACAACAGGACACAGCAACACAGGATGACAGGACACAGGACTGCAGTCCACAGGACACAGGACTACAGACAACAGGACACAGGATTACAGTCAACATAACACAGGAACTACAGACAACAGGACACAGAAACATGGGACTACAGACAACAGGACACAGGAACGTGGGACGACAGACAACAGGACATAAGAACATGGGACTACAGACAACAGGACACAGGAACATGGGACTACAGGCACCAGGACATAAGAACATGGGACTACAGACAACAGGACACAGAAACATTGGACTACAGACAACATGACACAGGAACACGGGACTACAGACAACAGGACACAGGAACACGGGATGACAGGACACAGGAACACAGGACTACAGTCAACAGGACACAGGAACACAGGACTACAATCATCAGGACACAGGAACGCATGACTGCAGACAACAGGAACATGGGACTACAGACAACAGGACACAGGAACATGGGACTACAGACAACTGGGCACAGGAACATAGGACTACAGACAACAGGACACAGGACTACAGTTAACAGGACACAGGTACACAGGACTACAGACAACAGGACACAGGAACATGGGACTGCAGTCAACAGGACACAGGAATATGGGACTACAGACAACAGGACACAGGAACACAGGACTACAGACAACAGGACACAGGTACACAGGATTACAGTCACCAGGACACAGGAACACGGGACTACAGACAACAGGACACAGGAACACAGGACACAGGAAGGCAGGCTTTCAGGGAGCTAGGATGGAAGCTCAGAACTAGAACAAACAGAGTTGTTATCTCTGGGTTGTTGCCCGTGCCACGTGATAGTGAGATGAGGAATAGGGAGAGAGAGCATTTAAACACGTGGCTACAGGGATGGTGCAGGCGGGAGGGTTTCAGATTTTTGGATAACTGGGGCTCTTTCTGGGGAAGGTGGGACCTCTACAGACAGGATGGTCTACATCTGAACCTGAGGGGCACAAATATCCTGGGGGGGAGATTTGTTAGTGCTCTTTGGGGGGGTTTAAACTAATGCAGCAGGGGCATGGGAACCTGGATTGTAGTTTTAGGGTAAGGGAGAATGAGAGTATAGAGGTCAGGAGCACAGATTTGACGTCGCAGGAGGGGGCCAGCGTTCAGGTAGGTGGTTTGAAGTGTGTCTACTTCAATGCCAGGAGTATACGAAACAAGGTAGGGGAACTGGCAGCGTGGGTTGGTACCTGGGACTTCGATGTTGTGGCCATTTCGGAGACATGGATAGAGCAGGGACAGGAATGGATGTTGCAGGTTCCGGGGTTTAGGTGTTTTAGTAAGCTCAGAGAAGGAGGCAAAAGAGGGGGAGGTGTGGCGCTGCTAGTCAAGAGCAGTATTACGGTGGCGGAGAGGATGCTAGATGGGGACTCTTCTTCCGAGGTAGTATTGGCTGAAGTTAGAAACAGGAAAGGAGAGGTCACCCTGTTGGGAGTTTTTTATAGGCCTCCTAATAGTTCTAGGGATGTAGAGGAAAGGATGGCGAAGATGATTCTGGATATGAGCGAAAGTAACAGGGTAGTTATTATGGGAGACTTTAACTTTCCAAATATTGACTGGAAAATATATAGTTTGAGTACAATAGATGGGTCGTTTTTTGTACAGTGTGTGCAGGAGGGTTTCCTGAAACAATATGTTGACAGGCCAACAAGAGGCGAGGCCACGTTGGATTTGGTTTTGGGTAATGAACCAGGCCAGGTGTTGGATTTGGAGGTAGGAGAGCACTTTGGGGACAGTGACCACAATTCGGTGACGTTTACGTTAATGATGGAAAGGGATAAGTATACACCGCAGGGCAAGAGTTATAGCTGGGGGAAGGGCAATTATGATGCCATTAGACGTGACTTGGGGGGGATAAGGTGGAGAAGTAGGCTGCAAGTGTTGGGCACACTGGATAAGTGGGGCTTGTTCAAGGATCAGCTACTGCATGTTCTTGATAAGTATGTACCGGTCAGACAGGGAGGAAGGCGTCGAGCGAGGGAACCGTGGTTTACCAAGGAAGTGGAATCTCTTGTTAAGAGGAAGAAGAAGGCCTATGTGAAGATGAAGTGTGAAGTTTCGGTTGGGGCGATGGATAGTTACAAGGTAGCGAGGAAGGATCTAAAGAGAGAGCTAAGACGAGCAAGGAGGGGACATGAGAAGTATTTGGCAGGAAGGATCAAGGAAAACCCAAAAGCTTTCTATAGGTATGTCAGGAATAAGCGAATGACTAGGGAAAGAGTAGGACCAGTCAAGGACAGGGATGGGAAATTGTGTGTGGAGTCTGAAGAGATAGGCGAGATACTAAATGAATATTTTTCGTCAGTATTCACTCAGGAAAAAGATAATGTTGTGGAGGAGAATGCTGAGCCCCAGGCTAATAGAATAGATGGCACTGAGGTACGTAGGGAAGAGGTGTTGGCAATTCTGGACAGGCTGAAAATAGATAAGTCCCCGGGACCTGATGGGATTTATCCTAGGATTCTATGGGAGGCCAGGGAAGAGATTGCTGGACCTTTGGCTTTGATTTTTATGTCATCATTGGCTACAGGAATAGTGCCAGAGGACTGGAGGACAGCAAATGTGGTCCCTTTGTTCAAAAAGGGGAGCAGAGACAACCCCGGCAACTATAGACCGGTGAGCCTCACGTCTGTAGTGGGTAAAGTCTTGGAGGGGATTATAAGGGACAAGATTTATAATCATCTAGATAGGAATAATATGATCAGGGATAGTCAGCATGGCTTTGTGAAGGGTAGGTCATGCCTCACAAACCTTATTGAGTTCTTTGAGAAGGTGACTGAACAGGTAGACGAGGGTAGAGCAGTTGATGTGGTGTATATGGATTTCAGCAAAGCGTTTGATAAGGTTCCCCACGGTAGGCTATTGCAAAAAATACGGAGGCTGGGGATTGAGGGTGATTTAGAGATGTGGATCAGAAATTGGCTAGCTGAAAGAAGACAGAGGGTGGTGGTTGATGGGAAATGTTCAGAATGGAGTACAGTCACAAGTGGAGTACCACAAGGATCTGTTCTGGGGCCGTTGCTGTTTGTCATTTTTATCAATGACCTAGAGGAAGGCGCAGAAGGGTGGGTGAGTAAATTTGCAGACGATACTAAAGTCGGTGGTGTTGTCGATAGTGTGGAAGGATGTAGCAGGTTACAGAGGGATATAGATAAGCTGCAGAGCTGGGCTGAGAGGTGGCAAATGGAGTTTAATGTAGAGAAGTGTGAGGTGATTCACTTTGGAAGGAATAACAGGAATGCGGAATATTTGGCTAATGGTAAAGTTCTTGAAAGTGTGGATGAGCAGAGGGATCTAGGTGTCCATGTACATAGATCCCTGAAAGTTGCCACCCAGGTTGATAGGGTTGTGAAGAAGGCCTATGGAGTGTTGGCCTTTATTGGTAGAGGGATTGAGTTCCGGAGTCAGGAGGTCATGTTGCAGCTGTACAGAACTCTGGTACGGCCGCATTTGGAGTATTGCGTACAGTTCTGGTCACCGCATTATAGGAAGGACGTGGAGGCTTTGGAGCGGGTGCAGAGGAGATTTACCAGGATGTTGCCTGGTATGGAGGGAAAATCTTATGAGGAAAGGCTGACGGACTTGAGGTTGTTTTCGTTGGAGAGAAGAAGGTTAAGAGGAGACTTAATAGAGGCATACAAAATGATCAGGGGGTTGGATAGGGTGGACAGTGAGAGCCTTCTCCCGCGGATGGATATGGCTGGCACGAGGGGACATAACTTTAAACTGAGGGGTAATAGATATAGGACAGAGGTCAGAGGTAGGTTCTTTAAGCAAAGAGTAGTGAGGCCGTGGAATGCCCTACCTGCTACAGTAGTGAACTCGCCAACATTGAGGGCATTTAAAAGTTTATTGGATAAACATATGGATGATAATGGCATAGTGTAGGTTAGATGGCGTTTGTTTAGGTGCAACATCGTGGGCCGAAGGGCCTGTACTGCGCTGTATTGTTCTATGTTCTATGTTCTATGAACACGGGATGACAGGACACAGGAACACAGGAGTAAAGTCAACAGGACACAGGAACATGGGACTACAGACAACAGGACACAGGTACACAGGACTACAGTCAACAGGACACAGGAACATGGGACTACAGACAACAGGACACAGGACTACAGACAACAGGACACAGGTATACGGGATTACAGTCAACAGAACACAGGCACTACAGACAACAGAACACAGGACTACAGTTAACAGGACACAGGTACACAGGCCTACAGACAACAGGACACAGGAACACAGGACAACAGACAACAGAACACTTGTACACGGGACTACAGACAACAGGACACAGGAACATGGGACTACAGACACCAGGACATAAGAACATGGGACTACAGACAACAGGACACAGAAACATTGGACTACAGACAACAGGACATAAGAACATGGGACTACAGACAACAGGACACATGAACTTGTGACTACAGACAGCAGGACACAGGTACACGGGACTACAGACAACAGGTACACAGGACTACAGTCAACAGGACACAGGTACATGGGACTACAGGCAACAGAACATATGAACATGGGAGTACAGACAACAGGACACAGGAACATGGGACTACAGACAACAGGACACAGGTACACAGGACTACAGACAACAGGACACAGGAACATGGGACTACAGGCACCAGGACATAAGAACATGGGACTACAGACAACAGGACACAGAAACATTGGACTACAGACAACAGGACACAGGAACACGGGTTTACAGACAACAGGACACAGGAACACGGGATGACAGGACACAGGAACACAGGACTACAGTCAACAGGACACAGGAACACAGGACTACAATCATCAGGACACAGGAACGCATGACTACAGACAACAGGAATATGGGACTACAGACAACAGGACACAGGAACATGGGACTACAGACAACAGGACACAGGAACACAGGACTACAGACAACAGGACACAGGACTACAGTTAACAGGACACAGGTACACAGGACTACAGACAACAGGACACAGGAACATGGGACTGCAGTCAACAGGACACAGGAATATGGGACTACAGACAACAGGACACAGGAACACAGGACTACAGACAACAGGGCACAGGATTACAGTCACCAGGACACAGGAACACGGGACGACAGACAACAGGACACAGGAACACGGGATGACAGGACACAGGAACACAGGACTACAGTCAACAGGACACAGGAACATGGGACTACAGACAACAGGACACAGGTACACAGGACTACAGTCAACAGGACACAGGAACATGGGACTACAGACAACAGGACACAGGACTACAGACAACAGGACACAGGTACACGGGATTACAGTCAACAGAACACAGGCACTACAGACAACAGGACACAGGACTACAGTTAACAGGACACAGGTACACAGGCCTACAGACAACAGGACACAGGAACTCAGGACAACAGACAACAGAACACTTGTACACTGGACTACAGACAACAGGGCACAGGAACATGGGACCACAGGCACCAGGACATAAGAACATGGGACTACAGACAACAGGACACAGAAACATTGGACTACAGACAACAGGACATAGGTACACGGGACTACGGACAACAGAACACAGGAACACGGGACTACATTTAACAGTACACAGGAACATGGGATTACATTCAACAAAACACAGGAACACGGAACTACAGTCAATAAAATACAGGACTACATTCAACACCACACAAGGACATGGAACTACAGTCAACAGTACACAGGAACATGGGACTGCAGTGAACAGTCCACAGGAACACTGGACTATATTCAATAGTACACAGGAACAAGGGACTACAACCAACGGCACACAGGAACACGGGACTACAGTCAACAGTACACAAGAACATGGGACAACAGTCAACAGTCAACAGTACACAGGAACACGGGACCACAGTCAACAGTACATGTGAACACGGGACTGCACTCAACAGGACACAGGAACACGGGACTACATTTAACAGTTCACAGGAACATGGGACGACATTCAACAAAACACAGGAACATGGGACTACAGTCAACAGGACATAGGAACACAGGATTACATTCAACAGAACACAGGAACATGGGGCTACATTCAACAGGACACAGGAACATAGGTCTACATTCAACAGAACATAGGAACATGAGACTACAGTCAACAGTACACAAGAACACGGAACTACAGTCAATAAAATACAGGACTACATTCAACACCACACAAGGACATGGAACTACAGGCAACAGTACACAGGAACATGGGACTGCAGTGAACAGTCCACAGGAACACTGGACTATATTCAATAGTACACAGGAACAAGGGACTACAACCAACAGCACACAGGAACACGGGACTACAGTCAACAGTACACAAGAACACGGAACTACAGTCAATAAAATACAGGACTACATTCAACACCACACAAGGACATGGAACTACAGGCAACAGTACACAGGAACATGGGACTGCAGTGAACAGTCCACAGGAACACTGGACTATATTCAATAGTACACAGGAACAAGGGACTACAACCAACAGCACACTGGAACACGGGACTACAGTCAACAGTACACAGGAACATGGGACAACAGTCAACAGTCAACAGTACACAGGAACATGGGACAACAGTCAACAGTCAACAGTACACAGGAACACGGGACCACAGTCAACAGTACATGTGAACACGGGACTGCACTCAACAGGACACAGGAACACGGGACTACATTTAACAGTTCACAGGAACATGGGACGACATTCAACAAAATACAGGAACACGGAACTACATTCAACAGTACACAGGAACAAGGAACTACAGTCAACAAAACACAGAAACACAGGATTACAGTCAACAAAATACAGGGACAAGGAACTACAGTCAATAAAATGCAGGAACAAGGGACTACAGTGAACAGAACATAGGAAGATGGAACTACAGTCAACAGGACATAGGAACACAGGATGACATTCAATAGTACACACGAACATGGAACTACAGTCAACAGTGCACAGGAACATGGGACTCCATTCAACAGTACACAAGAACATGGAGCTACAGTCAACAGTGCGCACAAACTTGGAACTACAGTCAACAAAACAGAGGAACATGGGACGACATTCAACAAAACACAGGAACACGGGACAACATTCACCAGAACACAGGAACATGGGGCTACATTCAACAGGACACAGGAACACGGGACTACATTCAACAGAACACAGGAACACGAGACTACAGTCAACAGTACACAGGAATACGGAACTAAAGTTAACAAAACACAGGAACACGGGATTGCAGTCAACAGGACATTGAAACACTGCACGACATTGAATATTACACAGGAACACGAGACTACAGTCAACAGTACACAGGAATACGGAACAACAGTACACAAGAACACGCAACTACAATCAACAAAACGCAGGAACACGGAATTACAGTCAACAAAATACAGGAACATGGGATTACAGTCAACAAAACACAGGAACACGGAACTACAGTGAATAAAATACAGGACTACATTCAACACCACACAAGAACATGGGACTGCAGTGAGCAGTCCACAGGAACACGGGACTATATTCAACAGTACACAAGAACACGGAACTACAGTCAACAGTACACAGAAACACGGGACTACATTTAACAGTTCACAGGAACATGGGACTACAGTCAACAGGACATAGGAACACAGGATTACATTCAACAGTACACAGGAACACGAGACTACAGTCAACAGTACACACAAACACGAAACTAAATTCAACAAAACACAAGAACACAGGATTACAGTCAACAAAATTAGGAAGCACGGAACTACAGTCAATAAAATACAGGAACATGGAACTACACAGGAACACAGGATGACATTCAACAGTACACAGGAACATGGAACGACATTCTACAAAACACAGAAACACAGGATGACATTCAACAGAACACAGGAACATTAGACTACATTCAACAGAACACAGGAACATTGGACTACATTCAACAGTTCGCAGGAACACGGAACTACAGTCAACAAAACACAGGAACACGGGATTACAGTCAACAGTACATGTGAACATGGGACTGAAGTCAACAGGACACAGGAACACGGGACTACAGTCTTAAGAACACAGGAGATGGTGAGGATGTGGGAGGATGGGAGGGGCTTGGTGGATGATCGGGGGGGGTTGGTCCCCCACACACATGTTAACAGCACCATTTTCTATTTTATTTTCCACTGATACCGTTCAAAGAGCAAGGTAGGAAGAAATGAATGGGGGCGGGGTCTCGGGGCACGTGGGAAGAGTTTATCTGTGTACTGCCGATTGAAGAGGCTTCCTGCGACAGCCTTGCTGCTCTTGAGGCTCTGATACACAATGAATGAATTTGACTCTTTTACTAAAGGTACGCATTCAGGCAATCGTCCATTATGTTCAGGTACCGATAGTGGAGGCTGCAGATGCCATCGGATATCAGGGCACAGTGGTCTGCAACATGACAGCATGCACCCAAAGCTGGGAGTAATGTTCACACTGTCCTCATGCAGAGTGGTCCAGTAGTATCATCGTGTACTTATTGTCGGTCACTAAGTACCATGCATTCATCCGAAGTTTACATCCTGTATTGCCTTGGCTTTGGCAAGAGGCGTGGCCCACTCAATATTGATGCTGCAATGAATAATAACCCAGTCCATTCATAGATCCTGATGAGGACTCAGGAGACGAGTGGAGCATCACTTTCACATTATTACTGTCCTCAACATTGTCCACGTCACAAAGGCCAATCCTTGCTCTGTTCCCTAAATCATTGACTGCGCAGTCATGTGAATTCCATATCCATTGACGTTCTGTCACCTCACAGAGGGATTCTGTGAAGCAGCACTAGGCAGCGATTCAGAAGCAAAGTAAGATCCTCACAGGTAATAGGGCAGCCTCATCAGAATGGGCACACCCCCCGGATTTCTCATTCCCGTCTAGCAGACGTTTCGAATGTCCCATCCACAACGAGCAGACTTCAGCGTGAGAGCATCACGATAATCACTAACTTCAATGAACAATTTGCATGAAGTCACATCACGCGTGCCTGAGATGCACGGGTTTACATGTGTGTTGTCCAGTCACCGCTAACATGGAACTAAAGGTCATTCACTGAGGTGAGACTGAGTGAGACGTAATGGATCTGAGGGACAAGATGGGAGAGAATTATGGGGGGGGTTTGGTGGGCACGAGGAAGGGAGTTTATTGATCCCCTTGATTGAATGCAGACTCCTAAATCACATTGACTAGCCACTGAATACCCGAGACGCTGGGGTGATTAAATCCAAAAGATAGTTACAATATTGCAGATTATGTAGAGTGCTTTCAAAACGTCTTCATTTTCAGAATGCTGTCACCAGATCGAGGTGCAGCCTGGCATCTGCAACAGAGGTGGAGGCCGCTTGCTGACTGCTCAGCCCTGTTGCCTGAGGTGGCTTTAGCAGATGTCCTCTGCAGGCCCAAGGCCTGCATGGTTCGGCCTGTAAAGGATCTCCAGCTCTGTGTTCAGTGCACCCTCCCCGGTCTGACCTGCTGGAGTTTATGGAGTCACAGGCAGAGGTGATTTGGAGCAATATGGAGCAATACCCTTGGAGATTCCTGGGTGGATCTGCCTCGGGCGTCTGGCTGATGCTCCTCCTCGCTTTGTGTGTCTGAGGACCCCTCTCTCACTCCTTGATGAGAAGGGGGCACTTAGAGAGAGGTCGAGGTGCCCCATCCCTCTCTTGCTAGTCACATGGCTCGAGCGACGGTGTGAAGGTCAGATTGCAAATCGAACAGAAACTGTGCTTTCTGCTGGATGCTGGTCTCCAAGGTGGCACCCACCCTTCCCATGGAGACCACCAGACAATGAGCACTGATGTCCCATCTGCTGGTGGTATGTGACATTCCTGTGAACTCTGACCCTTACAATGCCGAAGGGGCCTTATGAGAGTGTGAGCTTGGAGTGAGGAGAAGTTTCATTTACCCTGGCGGAGTGGATTACATCATTTATTTATTCCCTGTGCTGCAGGGTGGACCTTTACTGCTCCTGTCCCTGGGAAAGAGGACCTCCTGTCTTTCCTGTACGACCTGAAGGTGTCTTTCCAGGGAGACCTCGCTGAACTATAGTGTAGAGGCTTTGTCGCACAGCGCCAGGACCCCGGGCTCGATTCCCGGCTTGGGTCACTGTCTGTGCGGAGTCCGCACGTTCTCCCCGTGTCTGCGTGGGTTTCCTCCGGGTGCTCCGGTTTCTTCCCACAGTCCAAAGGTGTGCTGTTAGATTAGGTTACGGGGGGCGATTGGGCCGAGGTAGAGTGCTCTTTTGGAGGTTCAGACTCGATGGGCCGAATGACCTCCTTCTGCACTGTAGGGATTCTATAGGTTCTTTTCGGGGCCATTACCTCAATCCCCACAACGACGCCTGTCCTGCAGTGAGTGAATGTGTGTTTGAATGCTGTTTAAATATGGTTCCAGGTCCTTTGACCCCATGAAGTAACGGCAGGGCAGCTGAATCAATGCCTGTCCTGCCAAGAGACTGCACGAGCACCTCGCTGACACATGATCAATGAGCTAAAAAGCTAACGATATGGTGTGAAAATCCCCCCTCGCCCCCCCCGAGGGCATGATGCCAGCTTCCCTGCCCACCACCGCACTTTAGTCTCCAGAACACCAAGTTCTGAGCCAGTGTAATCCAGTGTAGTCCAGAGAAGAAGGGTAGCCTTGATGTTCAGGGTGGTCCAGGAGTTTGTCAGCAAATTTGAAAAAGGGTTAGAATTCACTTGGGAAGGCAGAATGTGGGCATGGGCAAAGCTAGGCCCGTGACCGTTGAACAGAACCGAGGGAATAGGGGCAGTTAGCTTGGAATACAAACATTATTTGAGCCAGAGGAGTGTTATAACCTGCCTACTTACCATTGGCTGGGGACTAATGAATATCCCACAATCCTGTGGGAGTATGAGCTTACCCAATGAAGGGGGCGGAGAAACCATTAGTAAACTCCTAGTATAAATAAAGCTGGCCAGTTTAGGAACCAGCAGGAAGGAGAGTGCAGCAAGGGAAGTTACTGCTGCTGTTATATATATATATGTAATTGTCAATAAATGTCATTACTTTGTATCCTTAAAACTCGTGCTGGATTCTTCGTGGCCCTCACAAAACTGGCGACGAGGGTTAAAGTGAATAGCTGTCTACACTGCTGAAGCCACCTCCCTGGATTTTTGTTGGATACAGGTTGGAAGTTGTTTTCTATTATACCATGCCTCTGTACGGACGTTTGGATGTTTTTGATGCTGCGCTGGAAAGCTGGAACCAGTACGCACAACGGATGCGTTACTATTTCCGGGCAAACAATATCACCGAAAACGAGCGCCAGGTGGTCATATTGCTCACCGCCTGTGGACCGCATACGTTTGGGGTGATTAGGAGCCTTACGTACCCAGCTGCGCCGGACACCAAAACGTTTGATGAACTTGTGAATATAGTGGGGCAACATTTTAACCCAACCCCGTCCACGATAGTCCAGCGTTACCGGTTTAATACCGCTGAGAGGACCCCTGGAGAATCCCTTGCCGATTTTCTATCCAGGCTACGCAGGATTGCGGAGTACTGTGACTATGGTGAGACCTTGTCAGAAATGTTACGCGACCGTTTGGTTTGCGGTATTAACAATGCGGCCACCCAGAGAAAGTTGTTAGCGGAGCCAACATTGACTTTTCAACAGGCAATACAAATAGTCTTGTCCCGAGAGAGCGCAGAGCGAGGAGTACAGGAGCTACAGGGAATGGAAGTGCATGCCTTGGGGCGCAACCCCTTCCGTCCGAAAACGTCCCCCCGCACTCCTGCGGTACCTTGGGCGAGGCAACGTCCGGACCGACGCCAGTGGCCGTCGGACATTCCTCCCCGAAGGGAGCCTTCTCCAGAGCCAATGGATGAGGAGCCATGTCCGTGTCAGACTTGTAGGCGCCGACCCCGTCGCGGACGGCGGTCCTGGGGACGCCAGAGGCGCCGTCGTTCCGACCGAAACTGGGACCAGCCCAGGGGCCGTAACTGGGACCAGCCCAGAGGCCGTACCTTCCATGTGGATGAACCTGCGGCGACCACTCCTGAGGACGTGGAGACGGAGGACGACTGCCTGCAGCTACATTGTGTGGCAGCTCCCCGTGTGGCCCCCATTAAGGTGACAGTACGGGTCAATGGCCACCCGCTTGAGATGGAGTTGGATACTGGCGCAGCGGTCTCCGTGATCGCCCAGAGGACATTCGACCGCATCAAGCAGGGTATACAGACCCTTACACTAACTGACTCACAGGCCAGGTTGGCCACCTACACGGGGGAACCACTGGACATTGCAGGAACTGCAATGACCCCTGTTGTTTATGGACGCCAGGAGGGGCGTTTCCCACTTATCGTGGTGCGTGGCCATGGGCCCAGCCTGTTGGGTCGGGACTGGTTGCGCCATTTGCGGTTGCAATGGCAGCACATCCTCCAAACAGTTTCTGAAGGGTTGACTGAGGTGCGAGGACGATACCCAGAGGTATTCCAGCCTGGTTTGGGGAGAATAAAAGGGGCCGTAGCCCGTATCCAAGTTGAACCAGGAGCCACGCCGCGCTATTTCCGGGCGCGCCCGGTGCCTTACGCCTTGCTCGAGAAGGTAGAAGGGGAGCTCACTCGTTTGGAGAGTTTGGGTATTATCAGGCCCGTCCGTTTTGCTGACTGGGCAGCACCAATTGTACCTGTAATGAAGCCAGATGCCACAGTTCGCTTGTGTGGCGACTATAAACTTACAGTGAATACGGCTTCCCGACTCGACCGATATCCAATGCCTCGAATAGAGGATCTCTACGCGAAGCTTGCAGGTGGACTCTCGTTCACAAAATTAGATATGAGTCACGCCTACCTGCAGTTGGAGCTGGACCCTGCCTCCCGACCATATGTAACGATTAATACACACCGGGATTTTCTCGGCATCGGCCGATTCGGCAGTTTGCGCCCGGTGACCCAGTGTTCGTTCGGAATTTTGCTGGTGGTGCCCAGTGGGTTCCTGGTGTAATCTTTCGCCAAACGGGCCCTATATCTTACCAGGTGCAAGCCCAGGTCTCTAGGATCCATGTTCCTTCTATTAATCGACGCCCAGTCTAAATGGCTGGAGGTGCAGAAGATGCAGGGGACAACGTCCTGCGCAACAATTGAAAAGATGCGTTTGTCGTTTAGTACGCATGGCCTCCCCGAGGTGCTGGTCACGGATAACGGCACTCCATTCACAAGTGAGGAATTTGCGAGGTTCACTAAGGTGAACGGCATCCGCCATATCCGCACTGCCCCTTACCACCCGGCTTCAAATGGGTTGGCAGAGTGCGCAGTGCAAACATTCAAAAGAGGCCTAAAGAAGCAGTCTTCCGGATCAATGGACACGAGACTGGCTCGGTTTTTGTTTACGTACAGGACCACCCCTCATGCAGTGACTGGGGTAGCTCCCGCAGAACTCCTAATGGGCCGGAGACTTCGCACCCGCCTTAGTATGGTTTTCCCGGACATTGGCGCAAAAGTACGCCGCACACAAGAAAGGCAGGGACAGGGATTTTCTCGGCATCGGCCGATTCGGCAGTTTGCGCCCGGTGACCCAGTGTTCGTTCGGAATTTTGCTGGTGGTGCCCAATGGGTTCCTGGTGTAATCTTTCGCCAAACGGGCCCTATATCTTACCAAGTGCAAGCCCAGGGTCGTCTCCAGCGAAAACACGTAGACCACGTCCGGTCCAGAAAATCATCCCCGCAAAAGATTCCCCGCCCCCGGAGCTCATTTCTACAGCCGCAGAGACCAGAGACAAGGGAAGGTAGTCCTCACAATCTTCCACTGGTGCCTCACTCGAAGCCTGCACAGGTCGTTACGGGACCGAATGGAGATAGAGACGCTGACATGATGGAGGCAGCAGACTCCAAGATGGAGACACAGGACGCATCAGAGAGGGAACCTCGGGTCCACGGGCCGTGGGTGTACAACCGTTGCACCGTTCATCACGGAAGCGCCGGTCTCCGTCTCGTTACACGCCGCCTGATCCAGCGCCGCGTGCAAATGGTGTCCGGCCTGCGGCCAAACGAGTTCGACACCTTCCTTCGCCAGGGTCTTCGGTGGATTCCTTAGACTTTTGGGGGGGAGGGGTGTTATAACCTGCCTACTTACCATTGGCTGGGGACTAATGACAATCCCACAATCCTGTGGGATTATGAGCTTCCCCAATGAGGGGGGCGGAGAAACCATTAGTAAACTCCAAGTATAAATAAAGCTGGCCAGTTCAGGAACCAGCAGGAAGTAGTGTGCAGCAAGGGAAGTTACTGCTACTGTTATGTATATATGTTATAGTAAATAAATGTTATTACTTTGTATCCTTAAAACTCATGCTGGATTCTTTGTGGCCCTCACAAAAAGGAGCTTAAAGAGTAAAAGAGTGGAGAATGAGGGAAGAAAGGGCTGCACATGATCAAAGATAGACCTGCACAGTGAGAAGCACCCTAAGAGCTAAGCAGCCATCTTGATTTTTGAGTCACACATTGGTGACGTTACCATAGCAACGCAGGAGGTCTAACACCTACATTAACAATTTCAATACCAACTCAGGAAATATGTGGGTCATGTTCCTTCCTGTGTGTAATACTGTTTTTTGCCTTTTTTAATATCTTGTCCAACTGTATTTTCCACTGAGGTTGTCATTTCTTCAAAGACGTTCGACTTTGTTTTCAGCACCTCCTGTTTACTCCTATTATAATATAAAATGGTAACCAATCAAGCTAAACCAAATGAACTGAGGCACCCCTGTTTATTGGCGTAACTAGATCATTACAGGTAATCGGCAATTTCTCTCCTCAATGGTTCCAGTATTTTACGCAGTGTCAAAGCACGATTAATGGGCCTCCAGCTGCCTGTTTGTATAAATAATCAGCACATTAACCTGATTCCAGACGGCCTGAGTCAGTCACTCGGCGTCGTGCCTGTTTTATATCCCCTGTGTCAGGAGCAGAGTCTGCCCCCATGCACAAAAGCTCAGCTGCTATTGTGACTTGCGACACGACCTCGAGGGCAATTTGCAAGTCAACTGTTGCCCTCTGAGCTCTTCCAACTCTGGCTGCTTTTGCCCCTCTGATTTTAATCGCCTCCACCCATTGGGAGCCATGGCTTCAGCTGCCTGGATTTAGTCTGTGGATTCCCTCACGAAACCTCTCTGCTTCTCGAATTCCGAAAATCTATGGGTGGGATTCTCCGTCCCAGCAGCCGCCGGCCAATGGATTGTCCCATTGTGGGCACCTCCCACGTCGTTGGGAGTGCGCTGCCGGGAAAACGGAAGATCCCGCCAATGGAGAATCCAGCTCTATCTCTTTGACCAAGGTTTGGTCACTTGCCTAATATCTCCTTATGTGGCCCAATGTCAAATCCTGTTTGATAATCGCTCCTGTGGAGTACCTTCACTCAATTCAAATTGTTTTTGTTGATTTACCTCATTGCTGTTAAATGTGCGCCAGTAGGCCCACAAGGCCCAACATAGAGGCAGCCTGCTGTGCAGAACGGATCATAAATAATTACTGCCCCGACAATTGAATATTGGATGATGGCAGCATTAGGCTTAACTGGGAAGCCACAGTTATTGGGAGGAAACAGAGGGATACGGACCGAGTAAGGGCAGAAGGTTTCGTTTTTAGTCAGGGCAGCATGATCGGCACAGGCTGGGAGGGCCGAAGGGCCTGTTCCTGTGCTGTACTTTTCTTTGTTCTTTTTTAACCAGTCCTTCAGCAAGAATGTCTACAGCTTAAAAGGGGAGCCACCGTTTAAAATTCAAGGAGTGGTATTTGGGGAAACAAATGGCCATTTGTGGTGGACTGTTGTCAGAAATTGGCCAAGTTTCACCTGCTAGCATTGTACAGGTCTTCAGGACTGAATTTAAAAACAGACCGTGAAGTTAAACACAGGCACAGTGAAGTAAATATACCAGTCGAGATGACACAGATAATCAGACCATACAATGGCTTTGCATCAATCAAAGTCTCAACCAGTGAATAGCACCTACAAACTATCAAGTTGTGTGTTCCAGTGTGGTGTGCACCTACCTTCCTTGGATATGGGGAAGGTCTTGTGGCATGGTGGGTAGCATCCTTGCCAGAAGCTCAATATTCGAGTCCCACCCCAGGACTTGATGCCCAGGAAGATGCATTCATTAGAATAGGACCAGAGAATCCCTCCAGTGCAGAAGGAGGCAATTTGTCCCATCGAGTCTGCACCGACCCTCTGGAAGGACACTCTATCTAGGCCCACCCCCCCCACCTTATCTGCATAACCCCAGCAAACTTGCACATCCCCCGGACACTAAGGGACAATTTATCATGGCCAATCCACCTAGCCTGCACATCTTTGGACACTAAGGGGCAATTTATCATGGACAATCCACCTAACCTGTACATCTTTGGACACTAAGGGGCAATTTATCACGGCTAATCCACCTAACCTGTACATCTTTGGACACTAAGGGACAATTTAACATGGCCAATCCACCTAGCCTGCACATCTTTGGACACTAAGGGAAAATTTAGCATGGCCAATCCACCTAACCTGCACATCTTTGGACACTAAGGGACAATTTATCATGGCCAATCCACCTAACCTGCACATCTTTGGACACTAAGGGACAATTTATGAGGCCAATCCACCTAACCTGTACATCTTTGGACACCAAGGGACAATTTAACATGGCTAATCCACCTAACCTGCACATCTTTGGACACTAAGGGACAATTTAGCATGACCAATCCACCTAATCTGCACATCTTTGGACACTAAGGGACAATTTAACATGGCCAATCCACTTAACCTGCACATACACGGACACTAAGGGACAATTTAGCATGGCCAATCCACCTAACCTGCACATCTTTGGACACTAAGGGACAATTTATGAGGCCAATCCACCTAACCTGTACATCTTTGGACACTAATGGATAATTTAACATGGCCAATCCACCGAACCTGCACATCTTTGGACACTAAGGGACAATTTAGCATGGCCAATCCACCTAACCTGCACATCTTTGGACACTAAGGGACAATTTAACACGGCCAATCCACCTAACCTGTACATCTTTGGACACTAAGAGACAATTTATCATGGCCAATCCACCTAACCTGCACATCCACGGACACTAAGGGACAATTTAACATGGCCAATCCACCTAACCTGCACATCTTTGGACACTAAGGGACAATTTAACATGGCCAATCCACCTAACCTGCACATCTTTGGACACTCAGGGACAATTTAACACGGCCAATCCACCTAACCTGCACATCTTTGGACACTAAGGGACAATTTATCATGGCCAATCCACCTAACCTCCACATCTTTGGACACTAAGGGACAATTTATCATGGCCAATCCACCTAACCTGCACATCCACGGACACTAAGGGACAATTTAACACGGCCAATCCACCTAACCTGCACATCTTTGGACACTATGGGACAATTTAACATGGCCAATCCACCTAACCTGTACATCTTTGGACACTAAGGGACAATTTAACATGGCCAATCCACCTAACCTGTACATCTTTGGACACTAAGGGACAATTTATCATGGCCAATCCACCTAACCTGCACATCTTTGGACACTAAGGGACAATTTCTCATGGCCAATCCACCTAACCTGCACATCTTTGGACACTAAGGGCAATTTTGCATGGCCAATCCACCTAACCTGCACATCTTTGGACACTAAGAGACAATTTAACATGGTCAATTCACCTAAACTGCACACCTTTGGACACTAAGGGACAATTTAACACGGCCAATCCACCTAACTGTACATCTTTGGACACTAAGGGACAATTTAACACGGCCAATCCACCCAACCTGCACATCCCTGGACACTAAGGAGCAATTTATCATGGCCAATCCACCTAACCTGCACATCTTTGGACACTAAGGGACAATTTATCATGGCCAATCCACCTAACCTGCACATCCCTGGACACTAAGGAGCAATTTATCATGGCCAATCCACCTAACCTGCACATCTTTGGACACTAAGGGACAATTTATCATGGCCAATCCACCTAACCTGCACATCTTTGGACACTAAGGGACAATTTAAAATGGCCAATCCACCTAACCTGCACATCCCTGGACACTAAGGAGCAATTTAACATGGCCAATCCACCTAACCTGTACATCTTTGGACACTAAGGGACAATTTATCATGGCCAATCCACCTAACCTGCACATCTTTGGACACTAAGGGGCAATTTAGCATGGCCAATCCACCTAACCTGCACATCCCTGGACACTAAGGGGCAATTTAGCATGGCCAATCCACCTAACCTGCACATCTTTGGACACTAAGGGGCAATTTAACATGGACAATCCACCTTACCTGCACATCTTTGGACACTAAGGGGCAATTTAACATGGCCAATCCACCTAACCTGCACATCTTTGGACACTAACGGGCAATTTAGCATGGCCAATCCACCTAACCTGCACATCCCTGGACACTAAGGGGCAATTTAGCATGGCCAATCCACCTAACCTGCACATCTTTGGACACTAAGGGACAATTTAACATGGCCAATCCACCTAACCTGCACGTCTTTGGACACTAAGGGACAATTTATCATGGCCAATCCACCTAACCTGCACATCTTTGGACACTAAGGGACAATTTAACATGGCCAATCCACCTAACCTGCACATTTTTGGACACTAAGGGACAATTTAACACGGCCAATCCACCTAACCTGCACATCTTAAGGGACAATTTATCATGGCCAATCCACCTAACCTGCACATCTTTGGACACTAAGGGACAATTTAAAATGGCCAATCCACCTAACCTGCACATCCCTGGACACTAAGGAGTAATTTAACATGGCCAATCCACCTAACCTGTACATCTTTGGACACTAAGGGACAATTTATCATGGCCAATCCACCTAACCTGCACATCTTTGGACACTAAGGGGCAATTTAGCATGGCCAATCCACCAGGATGTGGGATTATTGCAAGATTTAAGCAGTGCAGATGTGAGTTTGAATGGATGATATGGCCCTGATGTAACCATTACAGGTCCCAGTTTATACATTCCACTCTTGCTTAGAACCAAACGGAGCACACAAATGATGCAGTTCGTAAAGTAGCTACACTCAACCACTTTATCACTTGGTCTTACGTCAACATGGAGATAATGCTTTACTGGCCTCTGTGGAAGTAGATAACTACAGTAAGGAGTCTTACAACACCAGGTTAAAGTCCAACAGGCTTGTTTCAAATCACTAGCTTTCAGAGCGCTGTTCCTTCCTCAGGTGAATCACCTGAGAAAGCCAGTGACATCGAAACAAACCTGCTGGACTTTAACCTGGTGTTTTAAGACTTCTTACTGTGCTCACCCCAGTCCAACGCCGGCATCTCCACGAAATAGTTAAAAGAGATGAAGTTGTGCAAATATCTACGTTGAATACAGTTGAACTTGCTGACTGGAACTCCGTGCATGGGAGTAGGGTTGCCAACCCTCCAGGGTTACTCTCGAGTCACCAGGAATTGAAAATGATCGTCCTGGACACTTTTGGGCATGACTCCGGGAGAAGGAATTTGGGGGCTTTTGTAAAGAATTATTTTATGTCAACGAACATGTTGGGCAGATGTAGAGAGAAGAGCATGTGATGAAAACACCGGCAATACATGCAGCCAGAGTTGGCAACCCGAATGGAGGACAGCAAATTGGCCCTAAACCCGTACTTAAAAGCCACAAAATACAGTGAGGTCTTCCTCTGTTTTTTAATAAATTTAGAGTACCCAATTATTTTTTTCCAATTTGGCATGGCCAATCCACGTACCCTGCACATCGTTTTGGGTTGTGGGGGTGAAATCCACGCAGATACGGGCAGTGGCCTGGTGTCGGGATCGAACCTGGGTCCTCGGCGCCGTAGCAGCAGTGTTAACCACTGCGCCACCGTGCCGGCCCTGGTGAGTTTGTCCCCTGAGGAACTACTGAGTAGCAATTCTGACTTTGGTTGGCTCAAAGCTCAAGACCTCCTGAAAGTGTCCTTAAGGAATTGGCCAATTTTAAGGGTCATGTGTTCTTCAGGCCCACTGGGGCCTTGCAGTGCAAGGAGGGAAACAAGGGAGGAGGGGGGATGGGCGCTTCACACTATTTTTCATCCCATGCCCAGTGCTTCAATGGGACTGACAAAAATCTACCCTGGCATTTAATCCGTGAAAGGCTGGGTCACCTGGATCACCACTCAGCAGGCCGCACGGTAGCACAAGTGGCTAGCACTGTGGCTTCACAGCGCCTGGGTCCCAGGTCCCGCTGGGTCACTGTCTGTGTGGAGTCTGCGCGTTCTCCCCGGGCGCGATTCTCCACCCCCACGCCGAAGTGGCCGCGCCGTCGTGAACGCCGTCGAGGTTCACGACGGCGCGGAATGGCCCCGGTCCCGACCGATTCAGGCCCTGACAATGGGCCAGGATCGGGGCCGCGTCATCTACCCGCGCCAGGCCTTGTCGCCGCGTAAAAGCGGCGCCGCATAGATGACGCGGCCGGCGCCGCATAACGGACGCATGGTTGCCGTCATGTCCAAATCCGCCCCGCAAGAAGATGGGGGACGGATCTTGCGGGGCCGAGGGATGGCGTTGGACCGGCGTCCCCGGAACTTTTGGCGACCCAGGCGATTCTCCCAACCAGCGTGGGAGTGGAGAATCTCGCCCCATGTGTCTGCGTGGGTTTCCTCCGGGTGCTCCGGTTTCCTCCCACAGTCCAAAGATGTGCAGGTTAGGTGGATTGGCCATGATAAATTGCCCTTAGTGTCCAAAGATGTGCAGGTTAGGTGGATTGACCATGTTAAATTGCCCTTAGTGTCCAAAGATGTACAGGTTAGGTGGATTGGCCGTGATAAATTGTCCCTCAGTGTCCAAAGATGTGCAGGTTAGGTGGATTGGCCATGTTAAATTGTCCCTTCGTGTCCAAAGATGTGCAGGTTAGGTGGATTGACCATGTTAAATTGTCCCTTAGTGTCCAAAGATGTGCAGGTTAGGTGGGTTGGCCGTGTTAAATTACCCCTTAGTGTCCAAAGATGTGCAGGTTAGGTGGGTTGGCCGTGTTAAATTACCCCTTAGTGTCCAAAGATGTGCAGGTTAGGTGGATTGGCCATGATAAATTGTCCCTTAGTGTCCAAAGATGTGCAGGTTAGGTGGATTGGCCATGTTAAATTACCCCTTAGTGCCCAAAGATGTGCAGGTTAGGTGGATTGGCCATGTTAAATTGTCCCTTAGTGTCCAAAGATGTGCAGGTTAGGTGGATTGGCCATGTTAAATTGCCCTTAGTGTCCAAAGATGTGCAGGTTAGGTGGATTGACCGTGTTAAATTGTCCCTTAGTGTCCAAAGATGTACAGGTTAGGTGGATTGGCCATGATAAATTGTCCCTTAGTGTCCAAAGATGTGCAGGTTAGGTGGATTGGCCATGTTAAATTGTCCCTTAGTGTCCAAAGATGTACAGGTTAGGTGGATTGGCCATGATAAATTGTCCCTTAGTGTCCAAAGATGTGCAGGTTAGGTGGATTGGCCATGATAAATTGTCCCTTAGTGTCCAAAGATGTGCAGGTTAGGTGGATTGGCCATGATAAATTGTCCCTTAGTGTCCAAAGATGTACAGGTTAGGTGGATTGGCCGTGTTAAATTGTCCCTTCGTGTCCAAAGATGTGCAGGTTAGGTGGATTGGCCATGTTAAATTGTCCCTTAGTGTCCAAAGATGTACAGGTTAGGTGGATTGGCCGTGCTAAATTGTCCCTTAGTGTCCAAAGACGTGCAGGTTAGGTGGATTGGCCGTGCTAAATTGTCCCTTAGTGTCCAAAGACGTGCAGGTTAGGTGAATTGGCCATGTTAAATTGTCCCTTAGTGTCCAAAGATGTGCAGGTTAGGTGGATTGGCCATGATAAATTGTCCCTTAGTGTCCAAAGATGTGCAGGTTGGGTGGATTGGCCATGATAAATTGCCCTTAGTGTCCAAAGATGTGCAGGTTAGGTGGATTGGCCATGATAAATTGTCCCTTAGTGTCCAAATATGTACAGGTTAGGTGGATTGGCCGTGTTAAATTGTCCCTTAGTGTCCAATGATGTGCAGGTTAGGTGGATTGGCCATGATAAATTGTCCCTTAGTGTCCAAAGATGTGCAGGTTAGGTGGATTGGCCATGATAAATTGTCCCTTAGTGTCCAAAGATGTGCAGGTTAGGTGGATTGGCCATGATAAATTGTCCCTTAGTGTCCAAAGATGTACAGGTTAGGTGGATTGGCCGTGTTAAATTGTCCCTTTGTGTCCAAAGATGTGCAGGTTAGGTGGATTGGCCATGTTAAATTGTCCCTTAGTGTCCAAAGATGTACAGGTTAGGTGGATTGGCCGTGCTAAATTGTCCCTTAGTGTCCAAAGACGCGCAGGTTAGGTGGATTGGCCGTGCTAAATTGTCCCTTAGTGTCCAAAGACGTGCAGGTTAGGTGAATTGGCCATGTTAAATTGTCCCTTAGTGTCCAAAGATGTGCAGGTTGGGTGGATTGGCCATGATAAATTGCCCTTAGTGTCCAAAGATGTGCAGGTTAGGTGGATTGGCCATGATAAATTGTCCCTTAGTGTCCAAGAAGGTTAGGTGGGGTTACGGGGATAGGGTGGAGGTGTGGGCTTAAGTGGGGTGCTCTTTCCAAGGTCTAGTGCAGACTTTCATAGATTATCATAGAATTTACAGCGCAGAAGGAGGCCATTCGGCCCATCGTGTCTGCACCGGCTCTTGGAAAGAGCACCCTTCCCAAAGTCAACACCCCCACCCCATCCCCATAACCCAGTAACCCCACCCAACACTAAGGGCAATTTTGGACACTAAGGGCAATTTATCATGGCCAATCCACCTAACCTGCACATCTTTGGACACTAAGGGCAATTTATCATGGTCAATCCACCTAACCTGCACGTCTTTGGACTGTGGGAGGAAACCGGAGCACCCGGAGGAAACCCACGCACACACGGGGAGGATGTGCAGACTCCGCACAGACAGTGACCCAAGCCGGGAATCGAACCTGGGACCCTGGAGCTGTGAAGCAATTGTGCTATCCACAATGCTACCGTGCTGCCCCAACTTGATGGGCTGAATGGCATCCTTCTGAACTGTAAATTCTATGATTGTAAATCTCCGTGAACACGAATGGAAGACATACCAATGGAATGTTAGTGTGTGCGGAGTAATGACGATGCCAATCGGTGGGTCAAATAGACAGCCTTGAATTTTTTTCTGAAATTTTGGGGGAGAATTTTCACAGGGTCCTTCCGATCCCCAACACTTTTCAGAAGACTTTCAACTCCGAATTTTTGTTCTCTCTCCAAAATGAAATTATGGCAGGAGATTTGACCCTTCTGTTCAAATTGCACACCCACCACCTCCATCCAAAAATGTTAACTCTTGTTTTCTTCACCCCCCACTGACAATTGCCTGACTGTTTAGGTTGGAATGTGACCACTGCCCAGTGCCACCTGGGCACCAAGGAGTTACATTTTAGAGAGAGGGAGAGAGCGAGAGAGACTGACATTAACTCGGCAAAAACAACCTTTGTTGTGCGCGCATTAACCTCCCCAGAGGAAACTATGGAGTTAATCATCAATATTTGAACAAGTTGAGCAATACAGAGACTAAAACAGCAAAGTGGGAGAATGCCAAACCCCTGTGGCACGGAGCACAAACAGATGCAGACTCGAGTTAGCTGTGCCCATGGAACATAGGAATTAGGAGCGGAAGTCGGCAATTCAGCCCTGCGAGCTTGCTCCGCCTCTGCCATCCAATCAGATCCTGGTTGATCTCCTCCTGGTCTCAAATCCACCTCCCCATATCTTCCCCATCTCCCTTTAACCCTTTTTAAAAATCAAAACTATATCGATCTCCTTCTTGGGTGGCAGGGCAGCACAGCGGTTAGCACTGTTGCTTCACAGCTTCAGGGTCCCAGGTTCGATTCCCGGCTTGGGTCACTGTCTGTGTGGAGTCTGCACGTTCTCCCCGTGTCTGCGTGGGTTTCCTCCGGGTGCTCCGGGTTCCTCCCACAAGTCCCGAAAGACGTGCTGTTAGGTGAATTGGACATTCTGAATTCTCCCTCTGTGACCCGAACAGGCACCGGAGTGTGGTGACTAGGGGCTTTTCACAGTAACTTCATTGCAGTGTTTATGTAAGCCTACTTGTGACAATAAAGATTATTATTGAAAATTTAATGATTCAGATTCCACTGCACTTTGGGGCAGCGAGTTCCACAAATTCACCACCCTCTACGAGAAGTAGTTCCTCCTCATCTCAGTTCTAAATCTACCGCCTCTCAACCTATATCTGTGACTTCTCGTTCCAGATTGTCCCACAAGGAGGAACATTTGGTCTACGTTCATTTATCAATCCCTTTTAGTAGCTTCTATACCTCGATCAGTAGGGGCTTTTCACAGTAACCTCTGTCTTTCAGGGCAACCCTCCATATTTTTAAAAGGACTCAGGAGAAACCTGACATTTTAAAGTGACAACTCTGGCTGCCGGCTGACAAAACCTCCCAGAAGGCTCGGCAGGACTAACCTAACCTGCCTGTGGATTGGGCCCAGGAAAGGTGCGAGCCACAGGGATCCAGGTGCAGCAGAGACAGCCACACCGGCCATCTAATCACCAGAAGAACAAAGAGAGATGGAGATCAGCAGACGAGAAGAACACAGCCCAGCAGGGAGACAATGGCCACGCAAATCGGCCCCATAAGGAAAACAAAAGACCCGACCTGTGAATGGGATATCGTTCAGGACGCTCCGGACAAACATTAACAGTTTGTTAAAATTGGTCGACAAGGATTAAACAGGACACTGAAATCGACAAGCAACAGGGTAAGGCAGGTTCAGCCAAAACCGAAACTGCCCGTGTCCAGAATCCATTGTCCTTGAAATTGCTTACGGGGCGGAGTCAGCCTTTTGAAATTGACTTTTAAAAGAGACGTGCTGGGGGGGGGGGGGGGAAGGGGGAGCTTTTTAGTTTTGTAGAATCGTGACACGAGCGAAGACTAGCCTGCACCCAAGGAAGGAAGCACCCGGAGACGACAGAGCCCCTAGGATTGGAAGTATCCTCAGCCAACTTGTTGAAGTTCCCGAACTAAGATAGGAGTAGAGGCAAGGGGGGGGGGGGAGCGTTTTAAACTCCGGTAATCTTTTGCCCATCTGTAAAATTGTGTAAAGGAAGATTTTCGTTGTGTCCGTTAGTATTTTTCTCCCGTAGTAATAAGATAAAGCCTAAGTTTTATTCATGTGTGATGTGATATTGGAGAGGTTGATTTTGGTGTTGTTAAGTAAATTGTAAGTTTAAACTCGTTTGGAGTCTGTCTTGTTCCTTTTTTTCCCCCTCTCACTGACACGCTCTGGCAAAGTCACAACTTCTATCCTCAACCAGAATTCCGGAGTCGAGAACCGAGGGTGATCTGGGCGCCTCGAAACGCTCACTCAAGGGAGACTACTGGTTAGGCATAAACAGTGTGATCTCTCTTTTTCTCTCTCTTGGGGAACTACCCGAGTGGAGTAGGTACAGTGTGGCAGCTTGTCCCACCGACAAGAGAGAGAACCACCCAGGCATTGGTGGTGGTTCTGGGATAGCTGTGTGATACAAGTATCAGGGTACCGGTTAGATATAAACGGTGCGCCTGGTTCAGCGCTCTCTCTCCTATGGAGTTGCCCCAGTGCGGCATTCCCCGGCCTTCGAAACTCCGAGGCTTGTAGGAGAGAGACCCTCACAGCTATCGGCAGACCCCCAAACACAGGGTTGCCTGGAAGTGGAGTAAAGAGAAGGAAACCCCTACACCTCATTGCAATGTTAATGTATGCCTACTTGTGACACTAATAAAGATTATTATTATTCTTCATCCTTCTAAACTCCAGCGAGTATGAGCCCAAACTGTTGAATCTCTCATTTCAACCCCCTTTCCCCTGGAATCAATTTGGTGACCCTCCTCTGAACTGCCTCCAATGTCCCACATCCTTCCTCAAATAAGGAGACCCAAACTGGACACAATACTCCAGATGTGGGGCGAGATTCTCCGACCCCCCAGCGGGTCGGAGAATGGTCGTTGGCCGCCGTGAATCCCGCCCCCGCCGGTTGCCGAAGTCTCCGAAGGGAGAAAAGTCGGCGGGGCGTTAATGTCGCCGCTGCCGCGGAGAATGTCACGGGTCTGCGCAAGGCAGCCGATTTTCGGCCTGCCGATATTCTCCCGTCCGGATGGGCCGAAGTCCCGTCGACGTGATGACCGTTCACGTCGACGTAAATCAAATCTCCTTTCAATCGGCGTCAACCTGTGCTCCAGGCTCACGCCGACCAGCGTGGAGGTGAGTGACGGCCTGGGGGGTTGCCTCTGGGCAGGCGATGGCGTGGCCGCAGTCTGACTGTGTGGGGAGAGGTGTGTCTCGGGTTGTGTGTGTGTGTGCGGCGGGGGGGGGGGGGGGTGGTTAGAGTGGGCTGGGCTCCGGGGGAGTGCCGGGAGGGGGGGTGAGTGCCGGGGAGGAGGATGGGATCCGTGCCGGGGAGGGGGATGGGGTCCGTGCCGGGGAGGAGGATGGGGTCCGTGCCGGGGAAGGGGATGGGGTCCGTGCCGGGGAGGGGGATGGGGGGAACAGGGTCCGTACCGGGGAGGAACGTTGGGGGGGGGGGCAAGTGAGTTGGTCCACCTGGCCAGGTGCCAGCCTCCAACAGTCGGACCCATGCGGTCCATGCCACCTGGTTGGGGGGAGGAGGGGGTATGGGCAATGATGACATGCCGTCGTTCCCCCCCCCCCCCCCACCCAGGCCGTCATGTTTTCCGATCAGCCAGCGATGTTGGCCGCCGTGGCGGCAGCCGCTAATGTCTATGTTGCCCTGGATGAGGAGGAGGAGCGTGCCAGAGAGGCGGCGCAGGCTGCCGCAGAGGGGCAGGCGGCAGCCGCCCAGGCTGGAGGGACACCTGACCGACAGGACGAGGAGGGGGAGGAGGACGTCGCGGCCCCACGGCAACGGAGGCACCCGAGGGCGCCCCGTGTGTACCGGCCCCGGCAGTCATACCAGGACCTCATGGACCAAGAATGCAGGAGGAGACTCCGGATGAGCCGGGAAACCGTGGCACACATCTGCCACCTGCTGGCACACCTGTCACCGCGTGGCACGGGCGGGGGACACCCTCTCCCCGTGTCCGTCAAGGTTACGGTGGCCCTGAACTTTTATGCAACGGGGTCATTCCAGGCACCGAGTGGGGACCTGTCCGGCATATCGCAGACATCGGTGCATCGGTGCATCCGGGCAGTGACAGATGCCCTATATGCCAT
The DNA here is from genome assembly GCF_047496885.1 of Scyliorhinus torazame. Taxonomy (NCBI): domain Eukaryota; kingdom Metazoa; phylum Chordata; class Chondrichthyes; order Carcharhiniformes; family Scyliorhinidae; genus Scyliorhinus; species Scyliorhinus torazame. The sequence goes on along the minus strand of NC_092738.1, from coordinate 40,209,178 downwards.
GGCGCACCGCTACATCCGCTTCCCCGTGGACCGGGCCAGCCAAGATGCCCGGGCCGTGGGCTTCTCTGCCGTGGCCGGGTTCCCCATCGTCCAGGGCGCGATCGATGGGATGCACGTCGCCGTGCGGCCACCTGCAGATAACAGGGCCGTGTTCACCAATAGGAAGGGGACCTATTCGATGAACGTACAGGTGGTCTGCGACCACCGCATGATGAACCTCCATGTCTGCGCCCGTTACCCGGGCAGTGTACATGACTCATACGTGTTGACGCGGTCATACATCACCGGCATGTACGAGGGACGCCATCCCCGGCTGAGGGGCTGGTTGCTGGGCGACAGGGGCTACCCATTGCGATCGTGGCTGATGACGCCTATACGGAGGCCACGCAATGAGGCGGAGAACCGCTACAATGATGCCCATGTAGCGGCAAGGGGAGTGATCGAGAGGTGCTTTGGCGTGCTGAAGATGCGTTTCAGGTGCCTGGACCTCTCTGGGGGCGCCCTCCAGTATCGGTCATATAGGGTCGGCCGCATCATTGTGGTGTGCTGCGTCCTGCACAATATAGCCCAGCAGAGGGGCGATGTGCCGCAGGCAGAGGAGGGCGGAGTGGAGGAGCAGCAGGAAGAGGCGCAGTCCTCCCAGATGAGGGGGATGGGGGCAATGGTCAGGGCAGACGGGGTAGACACAGGCGGGTGGCTGTCCACCGTTACCGGCTGGGCCAGCGGGCACGGGACAGGCTGATAGACGCCCGCTTCACTGACTAGATGGGTGTGGTAATCGGGTAGTATGGCCACAGACCGCACACCATGGCAACAGCCGACCACCCCCACCCCCCACCCATCCACCCACCCAGCACCCTCACCCCCCTCCCCAACCCCACCCACCACACCCGCATGCACACCACCCCCCCCCCATTGCCGATCCACCTGCGGCACAACGGCCGGGCTCACACAGTTGCGGGTGGACGCGTGTCTATTGCAGGCCATGGAGGATGATGACAACCCGCCCTGCGGTGAACTCCTGGCTCTACATCGTTGGACTATGTCTGACCCATGGCCACAGTACCACCATCCACCCGGACCATCCCTGCATGCGGCTGTGACACTGCAGCGCACGGTCCCGTCCTCTGCCCGGGGGATGTTGATGGCAGCCCAGGGGGAAGGGGGCAGACTCACCTGGGGCTGAGGTAAGACCACCCCTCACACACACACTTGCGCTCAACGTACATGACACCCCCGCACACTTTGGACAGAGCACAAAGGCAGCTTCGGTAGGTGTAACATTGACCTTAATAACCAAAGGAGTTCATGGGCGTGCCCTAGCCCCTAAAACTCATCTGTGCCCTGCACCCGTGCCAACCTACTCAGTGTCTAATTGTTTGACGACGTCTACGTGGTTCCTCAGACGGTACAGCAGAACTGGAGGTGGACTCCTGTGATTCCTGCCCTCTGACACGGGATCCCTTTGGCGGCCGTTTCCTGGGGCGTCCTGGCCTAGATGGGCCAGGCTGCGGCCCGGGCGACTGGGATGGCGAGCTGCCAGCCTGTCCTGCCCGTTGCCCACCCGATGCACCTGGGACGGAAGGGGAGGAGTCCGAGGTGTCGCAGTCCCAGGACAGACCACAGCACCTCCTCCTCCCTCGGGGTGCCCGATGGCCCCCAGGCCTCTACATGGGTGGGGGATGCGAACGGACTGGCCATCCGACGCCCCCCCGACATCTGGCGCTGCCAGTCCTGGAGGCCCGTGCTGGTATCGACAGGGGTCTGCAGGTTTGCAGCCATGGAGCCCAGGGGGTTGGCAAGCCCTGTCTGTGACTGTGCGACGCCGGCTCGCACATGGCCACTGGCGCCGATGCCCTCAGCGATGGCCTGCTGAGACTGGGCCATGGCCTGCTGAGACTGGGCTATGGCCTGCAGAGACTGGGCTATGGCCTGCTGAGACTGGGCCATGGCCTGCTGAGACTGGGCTATGGCCTGCTGAGACTGGGCCATGGCCTCAGAGACTGGGCTATGGCGTTGAGCGCCTCTGCCATCTGGCGCTGGCACTGGCTCATGGCCTCCTGTGAGAGGGCAGCCATTTCCTGGGCCACAGACGCCGCCTGCACGGAAAGCCCCAGGCCTCGCAAACCGTTCCCCATGTCTGACACCGTCGCACCCATTGCCTCCACCGCGGATGCCACCCGTGCGGTGTCGGCCTGGGTGGCACGTATGACCGGCACCACTCCCAGCTCCTGGATGCGGGTGGACTCCTCCACCTGCGACTGCAGCCGCCGCAAGCCGCCCGTCACCCTCTTCGCTCGTCTCCGTGTCGGTGGTTGCATCGGATCTATGTGTGGGTGTGGTAACTGCAGGAACCCGGGATCCATCTGGGCGGCAGATGTTTGCTTGGGCTGGGCTGCCCTCCGACCACCCGGCCCCTCTGCTGCTCCTACCTCCACCTGCTGTACCGGGACGGCTGTGTTGTGCGCACCAGTGAGTGTACCAGACGCCTCATCACTAAAGTGCCCAACCGAGGTGAGTGTTTCTGCGATGGTGGAGGGTGTTGGTGACAGCAGTGGCGTTGTGTCGTGCTCTTCGTCCCACTCTGAGTCCATGGCACTTTGGGGTGGGGGTTCGTCTCCACCCATCCACTCTGAGTCACTGTCCGGTATTTCGCCTTCCTGGGTAGTGCTGTCCCGGGTAGGGGTGTCCTGGGTAGTGCTGTCCCGGGGAGGGGTGTCCTGGGTAGGGGTGTCCTGGGTAGTGGTGTCCTGGCTCGGCTGTAACGGGGGCCTGTGGCTGCCCCTCTCGTTGCTGGGTGGCACACGCCTGCGTCGTCGCACCCGCACGTGACGGGGGTGTCGTCTCCCTGTTGCTCCAGGTCTCTCCGTCTCCCGTGGTGTGCGAGGGGCATCCTGCGGGCGTCGCATGCTGGAGGGTCCGGGTCTCTCCGTCTCCCGTGGTCTCCGAGGGACATCGTGCGGGCGTCGCATGCTGGAGGGTCCGGGTCTCTCTGTCCCCCGTGGTCTCCGAGGGGCATCCTGCGGGCGTCGCATGCCCGAGGATCCGGGTCTCTCCATCTCCAGTGGTCTCCGAGGGGCATCCTGCGGGCGTCGCATGCCAGAGGGTCCGGGTCTCTCCGTCCCCCGTGGTCTCCGAGGGGCATCCTGCGGGCGTCGCATGCTGGAGGGTGCGGGTCTCTCCGTCTCCCGTGGTCTCCGAGGGGCATCCTGCGGGCGGTCTGCATCTGCGGGGATGGGTGCCTGGACGTTTGGTCCTGCGATACACAATGAAGCATGCATGGTTAGACACAGGCAGTGATCAGGTGATACGGGGGAGGGGGATATAGGGGAGGGGGGATATGGGGACGGGCTGTCGGTGGCTCACTTGCTGGTGGGCACCCGACCTCTGCATCAGCAACCTCCCGGTCCTCAGGTCCGCCAGCCAGTTCCAGGGCCCTTTCCTCGTGTTCGGTCAGTGGCCTCTCATCAGCGGGGCCTCCTCCAGTCCTCACATGCTCCCTATTGTTGTGTGCGCGCTTCTCCTGTGGTGGGGGGGTGGCAGGGGTAAAAGTCAACAGTGTTAGGCAGGTATATGAATGCACGCCATCGGTTGCGCGTGCATTGCAGAGGTTAAGGTTAGGGTTGGATTCACTTGGGGAAATGGGGGATATGGGGGAGGGGGGGATATGGGGGAGGGGGGATATGGGGAGGGGGATATGGGGGAAGGCGGATATGGGGGAAGGCGGATATGGGGGAGGGGGGATATGGGGGAGGGGGGATATGGGGGATATGGGGGAGGGGGATATGGGGGAGGGGGATATGGGGGAGGGGGAATATGGGGAGGGGGATATGGATATCGGGCAGGGTGGGGGGGGGGAGGCTCACCCTGCCTGCTCTGACGAGGTCGTTCACCTTCTTGTGGCACTGGGTGCCTGTCCGTGGTGTCAGGGCCACAGCGGTGACGGCCTCTGCCACTTCCCTCCACAGACGCCGGCTGTGGCGTGGGGCAACTCTGCGGCCGTGCCCGGGATACAGGGCGTCCCTCCTCTGCTCCACCGCGTCCAGGAGCGCCTCCACATCGCGTGACTCGAACCTCGGGGCTGAGCGACGGCCAGCCATCCAGTCGGGTGTTGCGGTCGGGTGTTCCGGTCGGGTGGGGGAGCAGCGCGGCCTTATGAGCCGTCACGCCGTGCAGCGCGTATGACGCTGCACGGCGTGAACCACGTGAGCCTGTGCGGATAGCGTCACGTCGCTGCTAGCCCATTCCGGGCCGGAGACTTTGCGACGTTTTTGGCGGCGTGATGCAGGTGGGATTTGCGCCGTTTTTGGCGCCGGTTGGCGGACTTTGCGCCGATAACGGAGAATTTCGCCCGTGGTCTCACCCACACCATGACCAATAGCTCTCCTCTTGGAGTGAGAAAACTGCAGGTTCAAGTCCCACTCAAGACTGTGTCAGCTCAGATTGTGTCGCGTTTGGCACTGTTCTTTGGCGCAAGATTAATCCAAGGCTCCACATTCCTCTTGGGTGGGTGGGTGGCCTGGCAACACTTCGAATCGAGAGGGTGCGGAGGGAGATTTACCAGAATGATTCCAGGGATGAAAGGATTTTAGCTCCAAGGTTAGGGTTGGAGAAACTGGGATTGTTCTCTTTAGAGTGAAGGAGATTTAGGTGAGATTTGATAGAGGTGAACATGATTACGACAGGATTAGATAAGGTAGACAAATAGGTTGGCACAGTGGTTAGCTCTGTTCCTTCACAGCTCCAGGGTCCCAGGTTCGATTCCCAGCTTGGGTCACTGTCTGTGCGGAGTCTGCACGTTCTCCCCGTGTCTGCGTGGGTTTCCTCCGGGTGCTCCGGTTTCCTCCCACAAGTCCCGAAAGACGTGCAGGTTAGGTGAATTGGCCGTGATAAACTGCCCCTTAGGGTGGGGTGGCAGGATTAGGGAGGGGGATTGAGCCTTGGTAGGGTGCTCTTTAAGTGGGTCGGTGCAGACTTAATGGGTCGAATGGCCTCCTTCTGCACTGTAGGGATTCTATGAGAACAAGCTGTTCCCATTGGCTGATGGTCCAAGGATTAAGGGACACAGATTTAAGGTTCTGGGCAGGATGTACAGGGGGGATGTAAGGAAGAGCTTTTTTCCCACAGTCAGAGGTAATGAGCTGGAACTTGCTGCCTATGGGGGGGGGGGGGGGGGGGCGGGGGGGGGGGCGGGGGCGGGGGGGGGGGGGGGGGGGGGGGGCGGCGGAACCAGAGACGATGAACGATTTCCAAAGGACATTGGGGGGCGCTCGATGGAATTAAATTTACAGGGATCGAGTGGGTGAATGGGGACTGATTGGATTGATCTACAGAGACACAGCATGGACTCGATGGGCCGAATATTCTATTCTGTAATGACAACAATCAGCAAATCTATTTTTAGCGGGGAGTTTCAAGCAATAAATATTAGCCCAGATACTGACAAAAAACACCCCGACATTCTCCAACACAGTGGTAGAATCTTTCAGGTCCATCGGAGAGGAGAGACAGGGACTCAGTTTAGTGTCTCGTCTGAAAGACTGCACCTCCAACAGTGCAGCACTCCCTCAGTACTGACCCTCTGACAGTGCGGCGCTCCCTCAGTACTGGCCCTCTGACAGTGCGGCACTCCCTCAGTACTGACCCTCTGACAGTGCGGCACTCCCTCAGTACTGACCCTCTGACAGTGCGGCACTCCCTCAGCACTGACCCTCTGACAGTGCGGCACTCCCTCAGTACTGACCCTCTGACAGTGCGGCACTCCCTCAGCACTGACCCTCTGACAGTGCAGCACTCCCTCAGTACTGACACTCTGACAGTGCAGCACTCCCTCAGTACTGACCCTCTCACAGTGCGGCACTCCCTCAGTACTGACACTCTGACAGTGCGGCATTCCCTCAGTACTGACCCTCTGACAGTGCAGCACTCCCTCAGTACTGACCCTCTGACAGTGCAGCACTCCCTCAGCACTGACCCTCTGACAGTGCAGCACTCCCTCAGTACTGACCCTCTGACAGTGCGGCACTCCCTCAGTACTGACCCTCTCACAGTGCGGCACTCCCTCAGTACTGACCCTCTGACAGTGCGGGGCTCCCTCAGTACTGACCCTCTGACAGTGCGGCACTCCCTCAGTACTGACCCTCTGACAGTGCGGGGCTCCCTCAGTACTGACCCTCTGACAGTGCGGCACTCCCTCAGTACTGACCCTCTGACAGTGCAGCACTCCCTCAGTACTGACCCTCTGACAGTGCAGCACTCCCTCAGCACTGACCCTCTGACAGTGCAGCACTCCCTCAGTACTGACCCTCTGACAGTGCGGCACTCCCTCAGTACTGACCCTCTCACAGTGCGGCACTCCCTCAGTACTGACCCTCTGACAGTGCGGGGCTCCCTCAGTACTGACCCTCTGACAGTGCGGCACTCCCTCAGTACTGACCCTCTGACAGTGCGGGGCTCCCTCAGTACTGACCCTCTGACAGTGCGGCACTCCCTCAGTACTGACCCTCTGACAGTGCAGCACTCCCTCAGTACTGACCCTCTGACAGTGCAGCACTCCCTCAGAACTGACCCTCTGACAGTGCAGCATTCCCTCAGTACTGACCCTCTGACAGTGCAGCACTCCCTCAGTACTGACCCTCTGACAGTGCGGTGCTCCCTCAGTACTGACCCTCTGACAGTGCAGCACTCCCTCAGTACTGACCCTCTGACAGTGCAGCACTCCTTCAGTACTGACCCTCTGACAGTGCAGCACTCCCTCAGTACTGACCCTCTGACAGTGCAGCACTCCCTCAGTACTGACCCTCTGACAGTGCAGCACTCCCTCAGTACTGACCCACTGACAGTGCGGCACTCCCTCAGTACTGACCCTCTGACAGTGCGGCACTCCCTCAGTACTGACCCTCTGACAGTGCGACACTCCCTCAGTACTGACCCTCTGACAGTGCAGCACTCCCTCAGTACTGACGCTCTGACAGTGCAGCACTCCCTCAGTACTGACCCTCTGACAATGCAGCACTCCCTCAGTACTGACCCTCTGACAGTGCAGCAGTCCCTCAGTACTGACCCTCTGACAGTGCAGCACTCCCTCAGTACTGACCCTCTTACAGTGCAGCAGTCCCTCAGTACTGACCCTCCGACAGTGCAGCACTCCCTCAGTACTGACCCTCTGACAGTGCAGCACTCCCTCAGTACTGACTCTCTGACAGTGCAGCACTCCCTCAGTACTGACCCTCTGACAGTGCGGCACTCCCTCAGTACTGACCCTCTGACAGTGCAGCACTCCTTCAGTACTGACCCTCTGACAGTGCAGCACTCCCTCAGTACTGACCCTCTGACAGTGCAGCACTCCTTCAGTACTGCACTGGGGGTGTCAGCCGAGGGGCGAGATTTAATACGCAAAAAATGAGTAGTTTTGGTACCATATTAGCTTTGGACTATCAGGTTCCAGGTGGAACTTGGAAAGGTCCAATCAGAGTGGAACGTTGAATAGCAGTGACCTGGTTACTGGCAATGAATTGTAGAACTGCTTTGATCATTTTGGTGGCAAAAAACTTGTTATAACCTGCCTGGACCCTATTGGCTGGGGACAATTGGGCTTCACCATGCTCCTCGGGGAAGAGGAGCTCCCTGGGCAGCACAGTGGTTAGCTCGGTTGCTTCACAGCTCCAGGGTCCCAGGTTCGATTCCCGGCTTGGGTCACTGTCTGTGCGGAGTCTGCACGTTCTCCCCGTGTCTGCGTGGGTTTCCTCCGGGTGCTCCGGTTTCCTCCCACAAGTCCCGAAAGACGTGCTGTGGGTGAATTGGACATTCTGAATTCTCCCTCTGTGACCCGAACAGGCGCCGGAATGTGGCGACGAGGGGCTTTTCACAGTAACTTCATTGCAGTGTTAATGTAAGCCTACTTGTGACAATAATAAAGATTACTTTCATTATTCGTGAACTACTGGTCCTGTGCACATATTGTGGTGAATAATGTTACTTTCTGTCTGACTCAACACTGGATTTTTTATGGGCCGTTACAAAAAAACCGCAAAAAACCAACAGCTCCCCTCTACCCCACAACAGGAAGTAAAAACCCTTGAAAAAGTAAGATCAGCCATGAAAAACGAAACTAGCAATGCAGCAGCCAGCAAAATGAAGCCTTGTTTGGAAATCTCTCCTTGACCCTCCCTATCTCAGTTATCGCTTCCATTCCTGTAACCCTGTTGCGAACTCTGCCCTTCTCCGATTCTCCGTCACAGAGACTAAGTGTTGCCGCTGGCACAGGATTCGTGGACGTTCATGACTGCAATACTGGCGCCGAACCTGGACCGATTCGGCAACTGTGGAGGGGCTAGCACCGGGGCCACGTGGAACACAATCCATTCCGGTGACAAACGGTGCGGGATTGGCCGGGTCCGTGATTGACACTCGGGAGGCTGACAGACTGCAGCCGCACACACACATTATAATCCCCACAGACACTCATCCCAGCCTCACGTACACATTACACTCCCCACACACACTCATCCCAGCTGCACGCACACATTACACTCCCCACGCACACTCATCCCAGCCCCACACACACATTACACTCCCCACACATATTACACTCCCCACACACACTCATCCCAGCCTCACACACACATTACACTCCCCACACACACTCATCCCAGCCGCACACACACATTACACTCCCCACACACACTCATCCCAGCCTCACGTACACATTACACTCCCCGCACACACTCATCCCAGCCTCACACACACATTACACTCCCCACACACACTCACCCCAGCCGCACGTACACATTACACTCCCCGCACACACTCATCCCAGCCTCACACACACATTACACTCCCGACACACACTCATCCCAGCCGCACACACACATTACACTCCCCACACACACTCACCCCAGCCGCACACACACATTACACTCCCCACACAAACTCATCGCAGCCGCACGTACACATTACACTCCCCGCACACACTCATCCCAGCCACACACACACATTACACTCCCCACACACACCATCCCAGCCGCACACACACATTACACTCCCCACACACACTCATCCCAGTCGCACACACACATTACACTCCCCACACACACTCATCCCAGCCGCACACATACATTACACTCCCCACACACACTCATCCCAGCCGCACACAATTACACTCCCCACACACACTCATCCCAGCCACACACACACATTACACTCCCCACACACACTCATCCCAGCCGCACACACACATTACACTCCCCGCACACACTCATCCCAGCCACACACACACATTACACTCCCTACACACACTCATCCCAGCCACACACACACACATTACACTCCCCACACACACTCATCCCAGCCGCACACACACATTACACTCCCCACACACACTCATCCCAGCCGCACATACACATTACACTCCCCACACACACACTCAGCCCAGCCGCACATACACATTACACTCCCCACACACACTCATCCCAGCCGCAAACACACATTACACTCCACACACACACTCATCCCAGCCGCACGTACACATTACACTCCCCACACACACTCATCCCAGCCGCACACACACATTACACTCCCCACACACACTCATCCCAGCCGCACACACACATTACACTCCCCACACACACTCCTCCCAGCCACACACACACATTACACTCCCCACACACACTCATCCCAGCCGCACACACACATTACACTCCCCACACACACTCATCCCAGCCGCACACACACATTACACTCCCCACACACACTCATCCCAGCCGCACACACACATTACACTCCCCACACACACTCATCCCAGCCGCACACACACATTGCACTCCCCACACACACTCATCCCAGCCTCACACACACATTACACTCCCCACACACACTCATCCCAGCCGCACACACACATTACACTCCCCACACACACTCATCCCAGCCGCACACACACATTACACTCCCCACACACACCATCCCAGCCGCACACACACATTACACTCCCCACACACACTCATCCCAGTCGCACACACACATTACACTCCCCACACACACTCATCCCAGCCGCACACATACATTACACTCCCCACACACACTCATCCCAGCCGCACACAATTACACTCCCCACACACACTCATCCCAGCCACACACACACATTACACTCCCCACACACACTCATCCCAGCCGCACACACACATTACACTCCCCGCACACACTCATCCCAGCCACACACACACATTACACTCCCTACACACACTCATCCCAGCCACACACACACACATTACACTCCCCACACACACTCATCCCAGCCGCACACACACATTACACTCCCCACACACACTCATCCCAGCCGCACATACACATTACACTCCCCACACACACACTCAGCCCAGCCGCACATACACATTACACTCCCCACACACACTCATCCCAGCCGCAAACACACATTACACTCCACACACACACTCATCCCAGCCGCACGTACACATTACACTCCCCACACACACTCATCCCAGCCGCACACACACATTACACTCCCCACACACACTCATCCCAGCCGCACACACACATTACACTCCCCACACACACTCCTCCCAGCCACACACACACATTACACTCCCCACACACACTCATCCCAGCCGCACACACACATTACACTCCCCACACACACTCATCCCAGCCGCACACACACATTACACTCCCCACACACACTCATCCCAGCCGCACACACACATTACACTCCCCACACACACTCATCCCAGCCGCACACACACATTGCACTCCCCACACACACTCATCCCAGCCTCACACACACATTACACTCCCCACACACACTCATCCCAGCCGCACACACACATTACACTCCCCACACACACTCATCCCAGCCGCACACACACATTACACTCCCCACACACACTCATCCCAGCCGCACACACACATTACACTCCCCACACACACTCATCCCAGCCGCACACACACATTACACTCCCCACACACACTCATCCCAGCCGCACACACACATTGCACTCCCCACACACACTCATCCCAGCCGCACACACACATTACACTCCCCACACACACTCATCCCAGCCGCACACACACATTACACTCCCCACACACACTCATCCCAGTCACACACACACATTACACTCCCCACACACACTCATCCCAGCCGCACACACACATTACACTCCCCACACACACTCATCCCAGCCGCACACACACATTACACTCCCCACACACACTCATCCCAGCCGCACACACACATTACACTCTCCACACACACTCATCCCAGTCACACACAAACATTACACTCCCCACACACACTCATCCCAGCCGCACACACACATTACACTCTCCACACACACTCATCCCAGTCACACACACACATTACACTCCCCACACACACTCATCCCAGCCGCACACACACATTACACTCCCCACACACACTCATCCCAGTCGCACACACACATTACACTCCCCACACACACTCATCCCAGCCGCACACACACATTACACTCTCCACACACACTCATCCCAGTCACACACAAACATTACACTCCCCACACACACTCATCCCAGCCGCACACACACATTACACTCTCCACACACACTCATCCCAGTCACACACACACATTACACTCCCCACACACACTCATCCCAGCCACACACACACATTACACTCCCCACACACACTCATCCCAGCCGCACACACACACTACACTCCCCACACACACTCATCCCAGCCGCACACACACATTACACTCCCCACACACACTCATCCCAGCCGCACACACATTACACTATCCACACACACTCATCCCAGCCACACACACATTACACTCCCCACACACACTCATCCCAGCCGCACACACACATTACACTCCCCACCCACACTCATCCCAGCCTCACACACACATTACACTCCCCACACACACTCATCCCAGCCGCACACACACATTACACTCCCCACACACACCCATCCCAGCCGCACAGAGACATTACACCCCCCACACACACTCATCCCAGCCACACACACATTACACTCCCCACACACACTCATCCCAGCCGCACACACACATTACACTCCCCACACACACTCATCCCAGCCGCACACACACATTACACTCCCCACACACACTCATCCCAGCCGCACACACACATTACACTCCCCACACACACTCATCCCAGCCGCACACACACATTTCACTCCCGACACACACTCATCCCAGCCGCACACACACATTACACTCCCCACACACACTCATCCCAGCCGCACGTACACATTACATTCCCCACACACACTCATCCCAGCCGCACACACACATTACACTCCCCACACACACTCATCCCAGCCGCACACACACATTACACTCCCCACACACACTCACCCCAGCCGCACACACACATTACACTCCCAACACACTCATCCCAGCCGCCCACACACATTACACTCCCCACACACACTCATCCCAGCCGCACACACACATTACTCTCCCCAAACACACTCATCCCAGCCGCACACACACATTACACTCCCCACACACACTCATCCCAGCAGCACACACACATTACACTCCCCACACACACTCACCCCAGCCGCACACACACATTACACTCCCAACACACTCATCCCAGCCGCCCACACACATTACACTCCCCACCCACACTCATCCCAGCCACACACACACATTACACTCCCCACCCACACTCATCCCAGCCACACACACACATTACACTCCCCACACACACTCATCCCAGCCACACACACACATTACACTCCCCACACACACTCACCCCAGCCGCACACACACATTACACTCCCCACTCACACTCATCCCAGCCGCGCACACACATTACACTCCCCACACACACTCATCCCAGCCACACACACACATTACACTCCCCACACACACTCATCCCAGCCGCACACACACATTACACTCCCAACACACTCATCCCAGCCGCCCACACACATTACACTCCCCACACACACACATCCCAGCCGCACACACACATTACACTCCCCACACACACATTACACTCCCCACACACACTCATCCCAGCCGCACACACACATTACACTCCCCACACACACATTACACTCCCCACACACACTCATCCCAGCCTCACACACACATTACACTCCCCACACACACTCACCCCAGCCGCACACACACATTACACTCCCCACACACACTCACCCCAGCCACACACACACATTACACTCCCCACACACACTCACCCCAGCCGCACACACACATTACTCTCCCCAAACACACTCATCCCAGCCGCACACACACATTACACTCCCCACACACACTCATCCCAGCTGCACACACATTACACTCCCCACACACACTCACCCCAGCCGCACACACACATTACACTCCCCACACACACTCATCCCAGCCGCACACACACATTACACTCCCCACACACACTCATCCCAGCAGCACACACACATTACACTCCCCACACACACTCATCCCAGCCGCGCACACACATTACACTCCCCACACACACTCATCCCAGCTGCACACACATTACACTCCCCACACGCACTCATCCCAGCCACACACACACATTACACTCCCCACGCACACTCATCCCAGCCGCACACACACATTACACTCCCCACACACACTCATCCCAGCCACACACACACATTACACTCCCCACACACACTCATCCCAGCCGCACACACACATTACACTCCCCACACACACTCACCCCAGCCGCACACACACATTACACTCCCAACACACTCATCCCAGCCGCACACACACATTACACTCCCCCCACACACTCATCCCAGCCGCACACACACATTACACTCCCCACACACACTCACCCCAGCCGCACACACACATTACACTCCCAACACACTCATCCCAGCCGCCCACACACATTACACTCCCCAAACACACTCATCCCAGCCGCACACACACATTACACTCCCCACACACACTCATCCCAGCCGCACACACACATTACACTCCCCACACACACTCATCCCAGCCACACACACACATTACACTCCCCACACACACTCATCCCAGCCGCACACACACATTACACTCCCCACACACACTCATCCCAGCCGCACACACACATTACACTCCCCACACACACTCACCCCAGCCGCACACACACATTACACTCCCCACACACACGCATCCCAGCCGCACACACACATTGCACTCCCCACACACACTCATCCCAGCCGCACACACACATTACACTCCCCACACACACTCATCCCAGCCCCACACACACATTACACTCCCCACACACACTCATCCCAGCCACACACACACATTACACTCCCCACACACACTCATCCCAGCCACACACACACATTACACTCCCCACACAGACTCATCCCAGCCGCACACACACATTACACTCCCCACACACACTCATCCCAGCCGCACACACACATTACACTCCCCACACACACTCATCCCAGCCGCACACACACATTACACTCCCCACACACACTCATCCCAGCCGCACACACACATTACACTCCCCACACACACTCATCCCAGCCGCACACACACATTACACTCCCCACACACACTCATCCCAGCCGCACACACACATTACACTCCCCACACACACTCATCCCAGCTGCACACACACATTACACTCCCCACACACACTCATCCCAGCCGCCCACACACATTATACTCCCCACACGCACTCATCCCAGCCACACACACACATCACACTCCCCACACGCACTCATCCCAGCCGCACACACACATTACACTCCCCACACACACTCATCCCAGCCGCACACACACATTCCACTCCCCACACACACTCATCCCAGCCGCACACACACATTACACTCCCCACACACACTCATCCCAGCCGCACACACACATTACACTCCCCACACACACTCATCCCAGCCGCACACACACATTACACTCCCCACACACACTCATCCCAGCCGCACACACACATTACATTCCCCACACACACCATCCCAGCCGCACACACACATTACACTCCCCACACACACTCATCCCAGCCGCACACACACATTACACTCCCCACACACACTCATCCCAGCCGCACACACACATTACACTCCCCACACACACTCATCCCAGCCGCACACACACATTACACTCCCCACACACACTCATCCCAGCCGCACACACACATTACACTCCCCACACACACTCATCCCAGCCACACACACACATTACACTCCCCACACTCATCCCAGCCGCACACACACATTACACTCCCCACACACACTCATCCCAGCCACACACACACACATTACACTCCCCACACGCACTCACCCCAGCCGCACACACATTACACTCCCCACACACACTCATCCCAGCCGCACACACACATTACACTCCCCACACACACTCATCCCAGCCACACACACACATTACACTCCCCACACACACTCATCCCAGCCGCACACACACATTACACTCCCCACACACACTCATCCCAGCCGCACACACACATTACACTCCCCACACACACTCATCCCAGCCGCACACACACATTACACTCCCCACACACATTACACTCCCCACACACACTCATCCCAGCCGCACACACACATTACACTCCCCACACACACTCATCCCAGCCGTACACACACATTACACTCCCCACACACACTCATCCCAGCCACACACACACATTACACTCCCCACACACATTCATCCCAGCCGCACACACACATTACACTCCCCACACACACTCACCCCAGCCACACACACACATTACACTCCCCACACACACTCACCCCAGCCACACACACACATTACACTCCCCACACACACTCATCTCAGCCGCACACACACACTATACTCCCCACACACACTCATCCCAGCCGCACACACACATTACACTCCCCACACACACTCATCCCAGCCGCACACACACATTACACTCCCCACACACACTCACCCCAGCCACACACACACATTACACTCCCCACACACACTCACCCCAGCCACACACACACATTACACTCCCCACACACTCATCCCAGCCCCACACACATTACACTCCCCACACACACTCATCCCAGCCGCACACACACATTACACTCCCCACACACACTCACCCCAGCCACACACACACATTACACTCCCCACACACACTCACCCCAGCCACACACACACATTACACTCCCCACACACACTCATCTCAGCCGCACACACACACTATACTCCCCACACACACTCATCCCAGCCGCACACACACATTACACTCCCCACACACACTCATCCCAGCCGCACACACACATTACACTCCCCACACACACTCACCCCAGCCACACACACACATTACACTCCCCACACACACTCACCCCAGCCACACACACACATTACACTCCCCACACACTCATCCCAGCCCCACACACATTACACTCCCCACACACACTCATCCCAGCCGCACACACACATTACACTCCCCACACACACTCACCCCAGCCGCACACACACATTACACTCCCCACACACACTCATCCCAGCCACACACACGCATTACACTCCCCACACACACTCATCCCAGCCGCACACACACATTACACTCCCCACACACACTCATCCCAGCCCCACACACATTACACTCCCCACACACACTCATCCCAGCCGCACACACACATTATACTCCCCACACACACTCATCCCAGCCGCACACACACATTACACTCCCCACACACACTCATCCCAGCCGCACACACAAATTACACTCCCCACACACACTCATCCCAGCCACACACACAATACACTCCCCACACACACTCATCCCAGCCGCACACACACATTACACTCCCCACACACACTCACCCCAGCCACACACACACATTACACTCCCCACACACACTCATCCCAGCCGCACACACACATTACACTCCCCACACACACTCAACCCAGCCGCACACACACATTGCACTCCCCACACACACTCATCCCAGCCATACACACACATTACACTCCCCACACACACTCACCCCAGCCACACACACACATTACACTCCCCACACACACTCATCCCAGCCACACACACACACATTAAACTCCCCACACACACTCACCCCAGCCGCACACACACATTACACTCCCACACACACTCATCCCAGCCGCACACACATTACACTCCCCACACACACTCATCCCAGCCACACACACACATTACACTCCCCACACACACTCATCCCAGCCACACACACACATTACACTCCCCACACACACTCATCCCAGCCGCACACACACATTACACTCCCCACACACACTCATCCCAGCCGCACACACACATTACACTCCCCACACACACTCAACCCAGCCGCACACACACATTGCACTCCCCACACACACTCATCCCAGCCACACACACACATTACACTCCCCACACTCATCCCAGCCGCACACACACATTACACTCCCCACACACACTCATCCCAGCCACACACACACACATTACACTCCCCACACGCACTCACCCCAGCCGCACACACATTACACTCCCCACACACACTCATCCCAGCCGCACACACACATTACACTCCCCACACACACTCATCCCAGCCACACACACACATTACACTCCCCACACACACTCATCCCAGCCGCACACACACATTACACTCCCCACACACACTCATCCCAGCCGCACACACACATTACACTCCCCACACACACTCATCCCAGCCGCACACACACATTACACTCCCCACACACACTCATCCCAGCCGCACACACACATTACACTCCCCACACACATTACACTCCCCACACACACTCATCCCAGCCGCACACACACATTACACTCCCCACACACACTCATCCCAGCCGTACACACACATTACACTCCCCACACACACTCATCCCAGCCACACACACACATTACACTCCCCACACACATTCATCCCAGCCGCACACACACATTACACTCCCCACACACACTCACCCCAGCCACACACACACATTACACTCCCCACACACACTCACCCCAGCCACACACACACATTACACTCCCCACACACACTCATCTCAGCCGCACACACACACTATACTCCCCACACACACTCATCCCAGCCGCACACACACATTACACTCCCCACACACACTCATCCCAGCCGCACACACACATTACACTCCCCACACACACTCACCCCAGCCACACACACACATTACACTCCCCACACACACTCACCCCAGCCACACACACACATTACACTCCCCACACACTCATCCCAGCCCCACACACATTACACTCCCCACACACACTCATCCCAGCCGCACACACACATTACACTCCCCACACACACTCACCCCAGCCGCACACACACATTACACTCCCCACACACACTCATCCCAGCCACACACACGCATTACACTCCCCACACACACTCATCCCAGCCGCACACACACATTACACTCCCCACACACACTCATCCCAGCCCCACACACATTACACTCCCCACACACACTCATCCCAGCCGCACACACACATTATACTCCCCACACACACTCATCCCAGCCGCACACACACATTACACTCCCCACACACACACATCCCAGCCTCACACACACATTACACTCCCCACACACACTCATCCCAGCCGCACACACACATTACACTCCCCACTCACACTCATCCCAGCCTCACACACACATTACACTCCCCACACACACTCATCCCAGCCGCACACACACATTACACTCCCCACACACACTCATCCCAGCCTCACACACACATTACACTCCCCACACACACTCATCCCAGCCGCACACACACATTACACTCCCCACACACACTCATCCCAGCCTCACACACACATTACACTCCCCACACACACTCACCCCACCCACACACACACATTACACTCCCCACACACACTCATCCCAGCCGCACACACAAATTACACTCCCCACACACACTCATCCCAGCCGCACACACACATTACACTCCCCACACACACTCATCCCAGCCACACACACAATACACTCCCCACACACACTCATCCCAGCCGCACACACACATTACACTCCCCACATACACTCACCCCAGCCACACACACACATTACACTCCCCACACACACTCATCCCAGCCGCACACACACATTACACTCCCCACACACACTCAACCCAGCCGCACACACACATTGCACTCCCCACACACACTCATCCCAGCCATACACACACATTACACTCCCCACACACACTCACCCCAGCCACACACACACATTACACTCCCCACACACACTCATCCCAGCCACACACACACACATTAAACTCCCCACACACACTCACCCCAGCCGCACACACACATTACACTCCCACACACACTCATCCCAGCCGCACACACATTACACTCCCCACACACACTCATCCCAGCCACACACACACATTACACTCCCCACACACTCTCATCCCAGCCAATAACACACATTACACTCCCCACACACACTCATCCCAGCCGCACACACACATTACACTCCCCACACACACTCAACCCAGCCGCACACACACATTGCACTCCCCACACACACTCATCCCAGCCATACACACACATTACACTCCCCACACACACTCACCCCAGCCACACACACACATTACACTCCCCACACACACTCATCCCAGCCACACACACACACATTACACTCCCCACACACACTCACCCCAGCCGCACACACACATTACACTCCCACACACACTCATCCCAGCCGCACACACATTACACTCCCCACACACACTCATCCCAGCCACACACACACATTACACTCCCCACACACACTCATCCCAGCCACACACACACATTACACTCCCCACACACACTCATCCCAGCCGCGCACACACATTACACTCCCCACACACACTCATCCCAGCCGCACACACACATTACACTCCCCACACACTCATCGCAGCCGCACACACACACTACACTCCCCACACACACTCATCCCAGCCCCACACACACATTACACTCCCCACACACACTCATCCCAGCCGCACACACACATTATACTCCCCACACACACTCATCCCAGCCGCACACACACATTACACACCCCACGCACACTCATCCCAGCCGCACACACACATTACACACCCCACACACACTCATCCCAGCCGCACACACACATTACACTCCCCACACACACTCACCCCAGCCGCACACACACATTACACACCCCACGCACACTCATCCCAGCCGCACACACACATTACACACCCCACGCACACTCATCCCAGCCACACACACACATTACACTCCCCACACACACACTCATCCCAGCCGCGCACACACATTCCACTCCCCACACACACATTACACTCCCCACACACACACTCATCCCAGCCGCGCACACACATTACACACCCCACGCACACTCATCCCAGCCGCACACACACATTACACACCCCACGCACACTCATCCCAGCCACACACACACATTACACTCCCCACACACACACTCATCCCAGCCGCGCACACACATTACACTCCCCACACACACTCATCCCAGCCACACACACGCATTACACTCCCCACACACACTCATCCCAGCCGCACACACACATTACACTCCCCACACACACTCATCCCAGCCACACACACACATTACACTCCCCACACACACTCATCCCAGCCGCACACACACATTACACTCCCCACACACACTCATCCCAGCCGCACACATACACATTACACTCCCCACACACACTCATCCCAGCCGCACACACACATTACACTCCCCACACACACTCCCCCCGGCCCCGGCAGTAGCCCCCTGGCCAGCGGCACAGCGGTTAGCACACTGTGGCGATGTTGGGCACTCTCCGTCCCCCTCTCTCCCCCTCAGCAGCCACGGCGCCGGTTTCATGATTTTTAAAAGCACCAGTGAACCGCGGCATCGGGAACTCGGCCCATCGGAGGTGGAGGCCCCGGAGAATACCGGGTTGGTCCCGGTAATGATATGCCAATGGCGTTTACTGTACGTGCGGAGTGGAATCCATTGACGCCACTGTCGAGGCACCCGGCAATTGTGATCTGGCGTCAAATCGGCGCCCACCCCGATTTCAGCATCAAAACCGATTCTCCGCCCAATCGCGTTTCCCGATTCCAGGGTCGGCCGGTGGAGAATCCCGCCCGCCGTCTCTTAAGCATCCTGGTTTTAATCGCTTCGTCACCAGTAGCCATGATTTCAACTGCGTGGACCCCAAGTTTTGGAATTATCCCTCTCCACCTTGCCTCCCTTCCTTTAAGGACACTCCTTAAAACCTACCCCTTTAACCAAGCTTTTGCATACCTGGCGTTGCATGGTTTGGTGTCAAATTATTGTCCTATAGCGCTCCTGTAAAGTGCCGCGTAAACCCTAAAGGCGCTATATAAATACAAGTTATCTTTGTTTACTGGTCCCAACCATAACTTGCAACCATCTCACTCTTCACCCTCCCCCCGGTACACTTCAGCCATGATCAATTCCTGCTCAGACTCTGGCACTGCTGGGTAAAGAAAAATAATGTTCGCAGCAAAATTTTAAAAAGCCCCAAGTTAAGGGATTAGTTTGCAACTTGCCTTTGTAAACAGAGGGTAAATGACAGGTGGCACAGTGGTTGGCACTGCTGCTTCACAGCTCCAGGGAGCCGGGTTCAATTCCAGCTTTGGGTAAGTGTGCGGAGTCTGCACGTTCTCCCCGCGTCTGCGTGGGTTTCCTCCGGGTGCTCCGGTTTCCTCCCACAGTCCAAAGATATGCAGGTTAGGTGGATTGGCCATGATAAATTGTCCCTTAGTGTCCAAAGATGTGCAGGTTAGGTGGATTGGCCGTGTTAAATTGTCCCTTAGTGTCCAAAGATGTACAGGTTAGGTGGATTGGCCATGTTAAATTGTCCCTTAGTGTCCAAAGATGTACAGGTTAGGTGGATTGGCCGTGTTAAATTGTCCCTTAGTGTCCAAAGATGTACAGGTTAGGTGGATTGGCCGTGTTAAATTGTCCCTTAGTGTCCAAAGATGTACAGGTTAGGTGGATTGGCCGTGTTAAATTGTCCCTTAGTGTCCAAAGATGTACAGGTTAGGTGGATTGGCCATGTTAAATTGTCCCTTAGTGTCCAAAGATGTGCAGGTTAGGTGGATTGGCCATGATAAATTGTCCCTTAGTGTCCAAAGGTGTGCAGGTTAGGTGGATTGGCCGTGTTAAATTGTCCCTTAGTGTCCAAAGATGTACAGGTTAGGTGGATTGGCCATGTTAAATTGTCCCTTAGTGTCCAAAGATGTGCAGGTTAGGTGGATTGGCCATGATAAATTGTCCCTTAGTGTCCAAAGATGTACAGGTTAGGTGGATTGGCCATGTTAAATTGTCCCTTAGTGTCCAAAGATGTACAGGTTAGGTGGATTGGCCATGTTAAATTGTCCCTTAGTGTCCAAAGATTTGCAGGTTAGGTGGATTGGCCATGATAAATTGTCCCTTAGTGTCCAAAGATGTACAGGTTAGGTGGATTGGCCATGTTAAATTGTCCCTTAGTGTCCAAAGATGTGCAGGTTAGGTGGATTGGCCACGATAAATTGTCCCTTAGTGTCCAAAGATGTGCAGGTTAGGTGGGTTGGCCGTGTTAAATTGTCCCTTAGTGTCCAAAGATGTGCAGGTTAGGTGGGTTGGCCATGATAAATTGTCCCTTAGTGTCCAAAGATGTGCAGGTTAGGTGGATTGGCCATGCTACATTGTCCCTTAGTGTCCAAAGATGTGCAGGTTAGGTGGATTGGCCATGATAAATTGTCCCTTAGTGTCCAAAGATGTGCAGGTTAGGTGGGTTGGCCATGATAAATTGTCCCTTAGTGTCCAAAGATGTGCAGGTTAGGTGGATTGGCCGTGTTAAATTATCCCTTAGTGTCCAAAGATGTGCAGGTTAGGTGGATTGGCCATGCTAAATTGTCCCTTAGTGTCCAAAGATGTGCAGGTTAGGTGGATTGGCCATGTTAAATTGTGCATTAGTGTCCAAAGATGTGCAGGGTAGGTGGATTGGCCATGCTAAATTGTCCCTTAGTGTCCAAAGATGTGCAGGTTAGGTGGATTGGCCATGTTAAATTGCCTCTTAAGTGCCAAAGAGTATAGGTTAGGGTAGAGGTGGGAGGGCCGGTGCAGACCTGATGGGCCAAATGGCCTCTTTCTGCTCTGTAAATTCGATGGACTGGATGTGTATCGGCTACAAGTCATAATCATCAGGAACCTGAATGTAAACAGCGAAAAGTAAGCGGGTGGACTGGTATCCTGGCCAATCAGGAGAATTGGAGACCTGCCTCTGGGGTAAGTGACAGGTCAGTAAGCGTTTGTTCAAAATATCAGCGGCACCCCGTCATCCAGTTTTGAGTTCCGCCTTGATGGATTGCAAATCCATTCTTGTCCAGTTCTGCCGGAGACGCCTGACAAAGCAAGACAGGCAATGCATTTGCAAACGCTCCGTTGTTGAGTCATGCAACTATTTCACATCCAACAACATTTCCCTGTCTCCAAGGGTTTAACCTTGGGGAAATAAAAGTCATGCCATATTAAGTCGAGCTCTGACGTCAGCTGCCTGTGGGTCAGAATATTCTAAGGGCGATAACAACTCTATATTTGACTCAGTGCTTTAGTCACTTCCCATGTGGATGTCGCTGGCTAGGCCAGCATTTATTGCCCATCCCCAGTTGCCCTTCAGAAGGTGGTGGTGAGCTGCCTTCTTGAACCGCTGCAGTCCTTGAGGTGTCGAACCCTTGATTACAGTAGCAACTGGCTGTAATCATCTGCACACTAAACGGTACGAATAGGAAGCTTAATTATCAATTAACTGGAGTCAGACCACAAGGAAGAGAGTCAATATTATCAGGGTCAAGTGTGTGGTTAGATTAGGGAGGCAAACTGTTCTTGCAGGTGAATCTGGGACAGGTAGAGTGTGGTTTGAGGTAACAAAGTGATTCACATGGGGACGAACATTCCTGTTTTCCAGGGACAGGCTATTCCTAGTGTCTGAACCCAGAAAGGTACTCGGAATGCAAATACTTCTCACAATGCAGCTTTTAAAAAAAAAGAGAATTTTCAGTTGCGTATCTCTGGAGTTTCCATTTTTGCAACCTTTATGGGTCAATATCATTACACTCGGAATTCCCAGCTAGTCCGAGAGCTCTCCATGAAGTGACGGAATGAGCAGCAGCTCCTGCTGTTACGTAAAATTCAGGTCCTAATCCTACACATTGAAACATTTTGCTTAAACCTCCATGTGTTCTCAGCTCTTTGGGCACAACATTTAAGATTAGCGTTGGAGTTACTTTGCTCCGCTCCTTTCTCAGTGGTCTTGCTTCTGTCCCATTTTAGTCCTTTATCATACACTTAAACCTGTTCTTCAAGTAAAAAAGTCCATGTTGCAGCTGAATGTTTGCCTCCGATGACTTGGGGTATCGGAATTCTTTGTAGGTTTTTTCATTTTCATCAGTGCGGCTCCAGGGCAGTTTGATCTTGGTGGCGTGGTCGACAGTGACATCGTCACAAGACCCAACATGGAGAATTCCCAGTCCATCAATAAAAAACTCTGCCAAAGAAAAACACAAGGTTGTGTTAGCTTGATCCAAGCACCATAAGACCACAGGAAATAGGAACAGGAAGTTGCCATTCCGCCCGTCCATTCTGTTCCACCATTTAATAAGATCCTGGCTGATTTAACACTCACTAAATCCACTTTCCCGCCTTTTCTCCGTAACACCTCCATTCCCCGACTGATTAAAACCCGCTCGATCTCGGCCTTGAAGATGTTCAAGGACTTGGCCTCCATAGCTTCCTCGGGTCGAGGATTCCGAAGATTCACCACTCAGAGAAGAAAGTCTTTCTCAAATCCCTTTAAAATGAGCTCCCTGCTTATTCTGCGACTACGATCTCTGGTCCTACACTCTCGCACGAGTGGAAACATCCTCCCAACATTTATCCTGTCCAACCCTCTTAAGAATCCTGTATGTTTCATTCTCCTGAACTGCCAGGAGTACAGACCCAATCTGTTTAATCTGTCCTCACACAGCAGTCCCTCCATACCCAGGATAATGCTGGTGAACCTCCTCTGCACTGCCTCCAATGATAATGTATCTTTCCTTAAATAGGGGAGCAGAACTGTACGTGTACAGGTGCAGCAACACCTCTTTGCTTTCATACTCCAGCCCCCTTGAAATAAAAGCCAGCATTCCATTTGCTTCCCTATTACCTTCTGCACCTGTGTGCTATCTTTCTGGGTTCATTAACAAGGACCCCCAGGTCCCTTTGTGCTCCAGCTTTCTGCATTCTCTCTCCATTTAAATAATAATCCGTCTTCTCATTCTTTCTTCCAAAATGATTAATCCCACATTTGCCAATTTTCTGCCCACTCACTTAACCTGTCAGTATCTCGGGCACAATTTAGTGGCCTTGTCAAGCCCGGCTTGGTGACGTGATCAGGCCGTTGAATCTCACAAGAGATCTCGCGTGACGTCACAATCTGGATCTTACCCTCACTGGGTGCCACCCAGGCACACTGGCACGGTCAAGGTGCCCAGGTGGCATTTCCAGGATGGCATGGGCACTGCAAGGGTGTCAGGCTGGCATTGCCAAGGTTCCCGGGTGCCAGGTTGCCCATGTCTGGGGTAGGGCCATACAATACAGTTAATGTTACAGTTAAATAAAGGTAACTACAGGGGCATGAGGGAGGAACTGACGAAAATCGACTGGGAACAGAGCCTAGTGGGAAAGACCGTAGAACAGCAATGGCAGGAGTTTCTGGGAGTAATTGAGGACACAGTGCAGAGGTTCATCCCAAAGAAAAGAAAGGTTATCAGAGGGGGGATTAGGCAGCCATGGCTGACAAAGGAAGTTAGGGAATGCATCAAAGCAAAAGAGAAAGCCTATAATGTGGCAAAGAGTAGTGGGAAGTCAGAAGATTGGGAAGGCTACAAAAACAAACAGAGGATAACAAAGCGAGAAATAAGGAAAGAGAGGATCAAATATGAAGGTAGGCTAGCCAGTAACATTAGGAATGATAGTAAAAGTTTCTTTAAATACATTAAAAACAAACGGGAGGCAAAAGTTGACATTGGGCCACTCCAAAATGACGCTGGTAATTTTGTGATGGGAGACAAGGAAATAGCTGAGGAACTAAATAAGTACTTTGCGTCAGTCTTCACAGTAGAAGACATGAGTAATATCCCACCAATTCCGGAGAGTCAGGGGGCAGAGTTGAATATGGTAGCCATCACAAAGGAGAAAGTGCTAGAGAAACTAAGAGGTCTAAAAATTGATAAATCTCCGGGCCCAGATGGACTACATCCTAGAGTTCTAAAGGAGATAGCTGAAGAAATAGTGGAGGCGTTAGTTATGATCTTTCAAAAGTCACTGGAGTCCGGGAAAGTCCCAGAGGATTGGAAAATCGCTGTTGTAACCCCCCTGTTCAAGAAGGGAGCAAGGAAAAAGATGGAAAATTATAGGCCAATTAGCCTAACCTCGGTTGTTGGCAAGATTCTAGAATCCATTGTTAAGGATGAGATTTCTAAATTCTTGGAAGTGCAGGGTCGGATTAGGACAAGTCAGCATGGATTTAGTAAGGGGAGGTCTTGCCTGACAAACCTGTTAGAGTTCTTTGAAGAGATAACAAATAGGTTAGACCAAGGAGAGCCAATGGATGTTATCTATCTTGATTTCCAAAAGGCCTTTGATAAGGTGCCTCACGGGAGACTGCTGAGTAAAATAAGGGCCCATGGTATTCGAGGCAAGGTACTAACATGGATTGACGATTGGCTGTCAGGCAGAAGGCAGAGAGTTGGGATAAAAGGTTCTTTTTCGGAATGGCAACCGGTGACGAGTGGTGTCCCGCAGGGTTCAGTGTTGGGGCCACAGCTGTTCTCTTTATATATTAACGATCTAGATGACGGGACTGGGGGCATTCTGGCTAAGTTTGCCGATGATACAAAGATAGGTGGAGGGGCAGGTAGTATGGAGGAGGTGGGGAAGCTGCAGAAAGATTTAGACAGTTTAGGAGAGTGGTCCAAGAAATGGCTGATGAAATTCAACGTGGGCAAGTGCGAGGTCTTGCACTTTGGAAAAAAGAATAGAGGCATGGACTATTTTCTAAACGGTGACAAAATTCATAATGCTGAAGTGCAAAGGGACTTGGGAGTCCTAGTCCAGGATTCTCTAAAGGTAAACTTGCAGGTTGAGTCCGTAATTAAGAAAGCAAATGCAATGTTGTCATTTATCTCAAGAGGCTTGGAATATAAAAGCAGGGATGTACTTCTGAAGCTTTATAAAGCATTAGTTAGGCCCCATTTAGAATACTGTGAGCAATTTTGGGCCCCACACCTCAGGAAGGACATACTGGCACTGGAGCGGGTCCAGCGGAGATTCACACGGATGATCCCAGGAATGATAGGCCTAACATACGATGAACGTCTGAGGATCCTGGGATTATATTCATTGGAGTTTAGGAGGTTGAGGGGAGATCTAATAGAAACTTACAAGATAATGAATGGCTTAGATAGGGTGGACGTAGGGAAGTTGTTTCCATTAGGGGAGACTAGGACCCGGGGGCACAGCCTTAGAGTAAAAGGGAGTCACTTTAGAACAGAGATGAGGAGAAATTTCTTCAGCCAGAGAGTGGTGGGTCTGTGGAATTCATTGCCACAGAGGGCGGTGGAGGCCGGGACGTTGAGTGTCTTTAAGACAGAAGTTGATAAATTCTTGATTTTTCGATGAATTAAGGGCTATGGAGAGAGAGCGGGTAAATGGAGTTGAAATCAGCCATGATTGAATGGTGGAGTGGACTCGATGGGCCGAATGGCCTTACTTCCGCGCCTATGTCTTATGGTCTTATGGTCTTAATACCACATTGAATAATCTCTGGGCAGCATCGGCTCCCACAAGGGGTCAGTGTGGCAACTTTACGGGCACTGACCTAAAGGTTGTTTGACAGGTTCAGCCTTTCCTTTCAAGGAGTTCAAATCAACTGGAAAAGATATTGTTTCGTTTATGTCTGTGAAAATCATCTTTCTTCATACCGTGAGATTTGTGAACAGAGGATCAAAAAAATGGCACTTCCCCTTTAAGAGATGTTGAGGGGAAGGCTGTCCCTTTAAGTGGGCAAGGAATGAGCCATGTTATCAAACTCCTAATTCTTATCTAGTGATCTCGGCTGGAAGATGTATGTGACTGCATGCCAGAAGAGGACAGAATTGGCCTCAGTTGTAAATGGCCCCTCAGTAAAATCGGGCTCAATCTACTCAAACGGGAGCGCAACGCAGCTGGTAGATGCTGGGAGAGGCCTTGCACAGATTTCCTGACAGCGAGTACACCTCGCGAGATCTACCCTGGTCTCGCGAGGCATCCCGATCAGAATTCCACCCAAGCCTGGCATGCCTACATTGCTTTAAAACCCACTTAGGCGTGCTGACCTGGGATCACATACGTGGACTAGGTGAAACGGCACCCAGGGCGTCTCCTGGGCCATCAGAGGCCCCTGGATGGTCAGTGTGATGAACGGTTACTGCCTTATCATCATGTAAGGTGATGTCCCCTTTAAGACCAGGCTTGGAACCCTGGGGACTCCGCCTCTGGCTCCGCCCATCTGGGAGCCATACATAAAGGCCTGCCTCATGGGCTGTATAGCAGTCAGCTCTCGTCCAAATCTGTAGCGTAGTTATTAGCCTAATAAAGCCTTCTTTACAGTTTAATCTCTAAGCATCATTATTGAGGGTACCTCAGTCAGGCTCTGGACAGGGTGGCCCCCTGGTACACGGGAACTGTGACACTGCTGGGTTGGCATTGTGGCACTCAGCCTGGCACGGTCAAGGTGCCCACATGGCATGGAAAAGCCAGCAGGAGCACTGCCAGGTTGGCAGTACCAGGGTGCCCACATGCCACTGCCAAGGATCAGGGCCTGATGGGGGCCATGTGCATGAAAGGAGGTGGGGGGGGGTGAGGAATGGTGGGGGGCTGCAGGGTGGGTATGAAGGGGCCTCCGGAAGGTTGTGGGGGGTTGAAGGCTGGGGGTCCTGGAAGGGGAGAGGGATCTGAAGGGGGGTGTGTGGGAAGGTCTGTAAAGGAGGGCCTTCAGTAACCCCATAGCGGGGTGCCATCACTTGGCGGGGGAGGGGTAATGCCCATGTGTATGGGCAGTGCCCCTATTGGCGGCCCGATCGCTGAAGAGCCGGTCTGGCCAGCGTGTTCAGTCCCCAGTGACGAAAATAATTCTGGGTGCGTCAAGGTGGCAGTGCCAAAGTGCAGACTGGGCAGTGCCAAGGCGCCCGCGTTCCAGGGGGAGAGTTCAGGGAGCCAGCCTGCACCTACGCTGACCACCCAGATGTCTCTGATAGCCAGGGTGACCCCCCACCCCTCGGATGCCATTCCGCCTGGTCCATGTTTGTGTGACCAGCACTGATGAGCGCACGGCTGCAGCCTCCCTGGGGAGGCTGGAGAATCGAGGGAGGCCAGTGGATTCCGGACAGGTAGGTCGTAAGTAGGTTTGCGGCCTACTTCCGCGAGCATCATTTGGTCCCGCCCATTTTGGGTGGAGCTCCGATTCCGATGTCTCACGGGACTTTGCTGAATCCTGTGAGGCGTGGAGCCTGTCGCGAGGCGCTGTGCAGGCCTCTCCCGGGATTCTCAAGGGAGAGCACAACGTGGCAAGAGAATCGTGCCCTGAGTGTGGGCTTCACCGGGGAGAAACTCCCCAGGGCCCAGGAAAGTGACAAACGGCCTGATTTCCAGCCTCGTTGCGCTCTCCCTCAATGCAACGGGGCTGGTGAATAGCGGGAGAGATAAAAACAAGAACCGCGCCGGGCGCCAAACACTTTGCGATGCAACTAGACCGCTCCCGTAGGCAAAATCGGGATCTCGCCGAAGCGTGGCGAGAAACCAATTATCACCCATTTCCATACAATTAACGGGAGCCACCCCATATCCAGCGGCCTCCCATCATTCAGCCGCCTCCCCAGCGAGTGGTCACGCTGGCGCCGATTAGTATTCCTTTTTAAAAACGGGAACCTGGTAGAAGGACTTCTGTGGGGAGCCAAGGAGGTGAGCAGCCATCTTTGTTCACAGGCAAACAGCCCAGGGGTGCTGGGCCTCCCGCTCCAGTGCTCGTGGGAGGGGAGGGGAGGGGGTGGGGGCACCCTCGGCTGGGAGGGAGTACCTTTCGCAGGGTGCTCCCATAAGAGGGGGCTGCCATGAGGGGGACAGGGGAGGGGGCGCCGCTAGGGCGGGTGGCAACCGCGCACAGTGCCACCATGCCCACCCCTGGATAGTGTGTACCCATTCCAGGGGCAACCCTAGCCCCTGCTAGTCTGCCCCGCCAACCACCCATAGTCACCACCGGCTGCTGAGGCCTCTGGCTGTGCGGCTGAGGCTATTGCTGATAGGGAATCGTGTTTTGTGAGCATTTCACACATCCCAACTAGATTCCCGTGGGTGGGCGGACCATGTAGTCTGTGGGAATCATTGCCCAACATCCCAATCAGACCGTGATGCCGGGACACTGCGGGAGGTAACACCACACACGCAGCAACCAACACCCCAACACCCAGGGGATGGGACACAGCTCCGGGGTCGTAATGAGCGGGTGTCGGGGTCACAGGTTCTGGGGCCCGGTGAGGGGGGCACTCTGTGGCCGGGGTACGTGGGCAGGGCGTTCCAGGTTTTGGGGGAGGGGGTGATCAATGGGGAATGGTGGGTCGCGGGACGGGAGCTATTACTGTCTGTCAGCCTAACACCCTCTCCCAATTCCTGACAGATAATGAACAGTCCGGAGAGTATTTTGGACCCCGCAGAACAGGCCCGAGTGGGGCTGCTGCCCAGGCAGCCAGGCGCCTATGACGGCGGCAGCAGCAACGCCTGCAGATACTGGAGGCGGCAGCCCATGTGCCGGACCCCGCCCCACACCCTGAGGACCCCGCCCCACACCCTGAGGACCCCGCCCCACACCCTGAGGACCCCGCCCCACACCCTGAGGACCCCGCCCCACACCCTGAGGATCCCGCCCCACACCCTGAGGCCCCCGCCCCACACCCTGAGGCCCCCGCCCCACACCCTGAGGACCCCGCCCCACACCGAGGGCCCCGCCCCACACTGAGGCCCCCGCCTCACATCCCGAGGCCCCCGCCCCACACCGAGGCCCCCGCCCCACACCCTGAGGACCCCGCACCACACCCTGAGGACCCCGCCCCACACCCTGAGGACCCCGCCCCACACCCTGAGGCCCCCGCCCCACACCCTGAGGACCCCGCCCCACACCGAGGGCCCCGCCCCACACCGAGGCCCCCGCCTCACACCGAGGCCCCCGCCCCACACCCTGAGGACCCCGCCCCACACCCTGAGGACCCCGCCCCACACCGAGGCCCCCGCCCCACACCGAGGCCCCCGCCCCACACCCTGAGGACCCCGCCCCACACCCTGAGGACCCCGCCCCACACCGAGGACCCCGCCCCACACCTTGAGGACCCCGCCCCACACCCTGAGGCCCCCGCCCCACACCTTGAGGACCCCGCCCCACACCGAGCACCCCGCCCCACACCCTGAGGACCCCGCCCCACACCCTGAGGACCCCGCCCCACACCGAGGCCCCCGCCCCACACCCTGAGGACCCCGCCCCACACCCTGAGGACCCCGCCCCACACCGAGGCCCCCGCCTCACACCGAGGCCCCCGCCCCACACCCTGAGGACCCCGCCCCACACCCTGAGGACCCCGCCCCACACCCTGAGGACCCCGCCCCACACCGAGGCCCCCGCCCCACACCCTGAGGCCCCCGCCCCACACCCTGAGGACCCCGCCCCACACCCTGAGGACCCCGCCCCACACCCTGAGGCCCCCACCCCACACCCTGAGGACCCCACTCCACACCGAGGCCGCCGCCCCACACCCTGAGGACCCCGCCCCACACCCTGAGGACCCCGCCCCACACCGAGGACCCCGCCCCACACCCTGAGGACCCCGCCCCACACCCTGAGGACCCCGCCCCACACCCTGAGGCCCCCACCCCACACCCTGAGGACCCCACTCCACACCGAGGCCCCCGCCCCACACCGAGGCCCCCGCCCCACACCCTGAGGCCCCCGCCCCACACCCTGAGCACCCCGCCCCACACCCTGAGCACCCCGCCCCACACCCTGAGCACCCCGCCCCACACCCTGAGGACCCCGCCCCACACCCTGAGGACCCCGCCCCACACCGAGGCCCCCGCCCCACACCCTGAGGACCCCGCCCCACACCCTGAGGACCCCGCCCCACACCGAGGCCCCCGCCTCACACCGAGGCCCCCGCCCCACACCCTGAGGACCCCGCCCCACACCCTGAGGCCCCCACCCCACACCCTGATGACCCCGCCCCACACCCTGAGGCCCCCGCCTCACACCGAGGCCCCCGCCTCACACCGAGGCCCCCGCCCCACACCCTGAGGACCCCGCCCCACACCCTGAGGACCCCGCCCCACACCCTGAGGACCCCGCCCCACACCCTGAGGACCCCGCCCCACACCCTGAGGCCCCCGCCCCACACCCTGAGGACCCCGCCCCACACCCTGAGGCCCCCGCCCCACACCCTGAGGCCCCCGCCCCACACCCTGAGGACCCCGCCCCACACCCTGAGGACCCCGCCCCACACCCTGAGGACCCCGCCCCACACCCTGAGGACCCCGCCCCACACCCTGAGGACCCCGCCTCACACCCTGAGGACCCCGCCCCACACCCTGAGGACCCCACCCCACACCCTGAGGACCCCGCCCCACACCCTGAGGACCCCGCCCCACACTGAGGCCCCCGCCCCACACCCTGAGGACCCCGCCCCACACCCTGAGGCCCCCACCCCACACAATCTGAGGCCCCCGCCTCACACCCTGAGGCCCCCGCCCGACACCCTGAGGACCCCGCCCCACACCCTGAGGCCCCCGCCCCACACCCTGATGACCCCGCCCCACACCAAGGCCCCCGCCCCACACCCTGATGACCCCGCCCCACACCAAGGCCCCCGCCCCACACTTTGAGGACCCCGCCCCACACCCTGAGGACCCCGCCCCACACCCTGAGGCCCCCGCCCCACACCCTGAGGCCCCCGCCTCACACCCTGATGACCCCGCCCCACACCAAGGCCCCCGCCCCACACTTTGAGGACCCCGCCCCACACCCTGCGGACCCCGCCCCACACCCTGATGACCCCGCCCCACACCAAGGCCCCCGCCCCACACTTTGAGGACCCCGCCCCACACCCTGAGGACCCCGCCCCACACCCTGCGGACCCCGCCCCACACCCTGATGACCCCGCCCCACACCAAGGCCCCCGCCCCACACTTTGAGGACCCCGCCCCACACCCTGAGGACCCCGCCCCACACCGAGGTCCCCTCCCCACACCCTGAGGCCCCCGCCCCACACCCTGAGGACCCTGTCCCACACCCTGAGGCCCCCGGCCCACACCCTGAGGGCCCCGGCCCACACCGAGGCCCCCGTCCCACACCCTGAGGCCCGCGCCCCACACCCTGAGGACCCCGCCCCACACCCTGAGGACCCCGCCCCACACCGAGGCCCCCGCCTCACACCGAGGCCCCCGCCCCACACCGAGGCCCCCGTCCCACACCCTGAGGCCCGCGCCCCACACCCTGAGGACCCCGCCCCACACCCTGAGGACCCCGCCCCACACCGAGGCCCCCGCCCCACACCCTGAGGACCCCGCCCCACAAGATGGTGCGGCATCTGTGCCATATCCTCGCGGACTTGTCACCACGTGGCGAAGGATACCAGCTCTCCGTGGCCGT
This sequence comes from Scyliorhinus torazame, assembly GCF_047496885.1. Classification (NCBI taxonomy): domain Eukaryota; kingdom Metazoa; phylum Chordata; class Chondrichthyes; order Carcharhiniformes; family Scyliorhinidae; genus Scyliorhinus; species Scyliorhinus torazame. The sequence goes on along the minus strand of NC_092738.1, from coordinate 40,175,416 downwards.
CAAGTTCACTGCAGCCCTGAACCTTTACGCCTCGGGATCATTCCAGGGTGCCAGCAGGGACCTGTATGGCATCTCGCAGCCGACAGGTGCATCCAACGGGTCACAGAGGCCCTGTTTGCCAGGTGGAGAACTGCATCAACTTTGACATGGACCAAGACCAACAGGATTACCTGGGCAGCAGGATTCTCTGCCATCACCGGAATGCCCCAGGTCCAGGGGCTGATAGAGAAACATGAGGAACATGTAGCCATCACCGAGGAGGAGGACAAGGATGATGAGGTGCCGGACCAGCGGGGGCTGGACGAGGCCGGGGAGGAATCGGAGGACCGGCCGGAGGCTGAAGGGCAGGCAACAGAGGCGAGGGTCCCTCAAACCCGGAGGGCCAAAGGGTCCTTCATACCCACCTGATTCACTTAGGACGTGGCCTGGTCTGTCATTACTACCTCCCACCCTCCCAGGGTCTGTGTTCATCACTCCAGGATGCTGGGGGGGGGGGGGGGGGGGGGGCGGGGGGTATCCTGGCGAGATGGGCCAAGGGTTCAGAGGTCGGACCGCATTACGGACAAAAGTGACAGAGGTATCATACTGGCTGTGGTGAAGGGTTCTTAATGTGTCACAGGTGTCCAACAATGTCCCATTCTCCTGATGGTGCCACCCAACTCTCCCCAGCACCCCTTCACCCCCTAACTACCCCCGCCCACCCCCTCTCCCCTCCTCCCTCGGTGCCCTCAGTGATCCTAGCTCTACTGCCACGTCTAAGTGCGCCCCCAGGATGCACATCGAAGGTGGAGGCAGCCAGCTGCTTACCACATCCCATGGCCTTCTATGCCCTTGGCAGACGTCCTCAGGGAGCCCTGGGCCCCGGCATACTTGCCGGCGGCACCTGCACAGCCATGTCACCCTGTCCCATGTGCTGACTTCGAGACGCTGTCCCATCAGAGGGGTGGAACCCAGGGGACCTGGGTGTCCTGGTGCATGAATCGCAAAAAGTTGGTGCAGCAGGTTAATTAAGAAGGCAAATGGAGTTTTGTCCTTCATTGCTAGAGGGATGGAGTTTAAGACTAGGGAGATTATGCTGCAATTATATAAGGTGTTAGTGAGGCCACACCTGGAGTATTGTGTTCAGTTTTGGTCTCCTTACTTGAGAAAGGACGTACTGGCGCTGGAGGGTGTGCAGAGGAGATTCACTAGGTTAATCCCAGAGCTGAAGGGGTTGGATTACGAGGAGAGGTTGAGTAGACTGGGACTGTACTCTTTGGAATTTAGAAGGATAAGGGGGGATCTTATAGAAACATATAAAATTATGAAGGGAATAGATAGGATAGATGCGGGCAGGTTGTTTCCACTGGCGAGTGAAGGCAGAACTAGGGGGCATAGCCTCAAAATAAGGGGAAGTAGATTTAGGACTGATCTTAGGAGGAACTTCTTCACCCAAAGGGTTGTGAATCTCTGGAATTCCTTGCCCAGTGAAGCAGTTGAGGCTCCTTCATTAAATGTTTTCAAGATAAAGATAGATAGTTTTTTGAAGAATAAAGGGATTAAGGGTTATGGTGTTTGGGCCGGAAAGTGGAGCGGAGTCCACAAAAGATCAGCCATGATCTCATTGAATGGTGGAGCAGGCTCGAGGGGCCAGATGGCCTACTCTTGCTCCTAGTTCTTATATTCTTATTTTCACTGTATGCAAGACAGTGGGGTTAGCCAGAGCTCCTGAAACTGTATCCCAGCAAGGGTAGGTCACCGAGCCACATGAGGAGCTGACAGGTCAGGTGATCAAAAAGCCTTGTCAAAGTGGTAGGTTTCAAGGAGTGTCTTAAAGAAGGAGAGAGAGAGGTGGAGCGGTTTAGGGAAAGAATTGCAAAGTTTAGAACCCAGACAACTGAAGGCACAGTCGTCAATAGTGGAACAGTGACTATCATGGAATTCCTACAGTGCAGAAGGAGGCCATTCGGCCCATCGAGTCTGCACCAACCCTCACCTACCCAGGTCCACCCCTGTAAACCCTGTAACCTCACCTAACCTTTAGACACTAAAGGGCAATTTATCATGGGCAGTCCACCTAACCTGCACATCTTTAGACTGTGGGAGGAAACCGGAGCACCCGGAGGAAACCCACGCTGACACGGGGAGAACGTGCAGACTCCGCACAGACAGTGACCCAAACCGGGAATTGAACCTGGGACCCTGGCGCTGTGAGGCAGCAGTGTCAACCACTGTGCCACAGGGACGCTCAAGGGTCCAGAATTGGGGGAATGCCAAGACCTCAGAGGGTTGGAGGCCTGGAGGAGGTGATAGAGAGGGGTGAGGCGTGGAGCGATTTGCAAACAGGTGTAAATTAAAATTGAGGCATTGCCAGATCAGGAGTGAATGTCAGTCAGCAAACACAGGTGTGACAGGTGAATGGGATCGGATGGGCAGTAGCTGGCTTCAATGTGCATTGTCCATCTCGGATTTGTTCCGTTAATTCATTAGCTCACCTGAATGTGCTACCCTAGTCAGCCGGGGGTCAAACCCCACCCGCTGCACCTTGTCCGTGCGCGCCAGAAAGAAGTTGACAACGCCATCCGTGACAACACAATTCGGAAAGCCCTGCAGGATGTGATAGTGGCCCATGCGGGTGTGAAGGCAGTCACCCTCCTCTCCTCCTTGCTCCACGCTAATTTGGTGACGGAAGGTGGTGGCAAATCCAGTTTTCTCTCGCACTGCCCCTCCAACCTGCAGTGGAAGACATTAGAAGCATGCTAAAAGGTTCAGGAGGCAAAGGCCCAGTAAATGGAATAGGCCCGAGCATATTAACATGAAGGAACAATGGACAATTGCAATGAAAACTCAAGTTACTATGATTGCTCAGCTAGAAGAGGTAAATTCACTGATGCTGGGCTGCAAAGGTTGCAAAATGAACACAATAAGATGGTGGAATCATGGGTGACCCTGCGAGGAACACATTTGCTGAACCTACCCTTAAACCTCAAAAACATTATGGACCAGCGGCGTCTCATTAGGATTTTAAAAAAAAAATAGACTCCAACGCTGAAGGGTGGCACACTGCAGCTGCCAACCAATTGGCGTTGCTGCTGGGTGGCAGGATGTTGCATCCCCAATTTCCCACATGACAGCTTTGCTTGTCCCGCAGAAGGGCAGGGGGTGAAGACATGGGCATTGTAAACAGAAGGAGCTGCATGGGAAACTGGCGAGGAGGGTAGCTTTTAAGTGCTTTTGGAGACAGGGAGAGACACAGCAAAGCAAAGGACTTTTGATGTGGGTACTGAAGGAATGAGTGTAACAACTCTGCCGGGGATTCCCCACCGCTATTCAATGACACTTTGTCACTTTTTTGGACCCTGGGGAATTTCTCACTGGTTTAGCCCACACTTAGAATTTTCTTAGCACTGGGGAGCTGAACTCCGAGATCGGGCCGCCATTTTGAAAGGGTGCCCCAATCTCTCAGCGAGCTTGTGGGTCCCCGACAGGGGCAGTTGCTAAGAATCAGGATAACATCATTAAGAAACCCCTGCCTGTCCATGAGTTGCTCATGCAGCTCCATCCATGAGTTGCTCATGCAGCTCCACCATGTCTAATAACTAATTTCATTGCTTTATACTTCATCTATAATCAGTACAATAGGCACATGTCCAGCTGAGTAACTGTTTGAAAATGCATAAATATCAATGATTGGCGTTGATCATGGACGATACGCTTGGTGTGCCCAGCGACTTGCTTCCCGGTGGTGTAATCAATTAACTGTTTGACGTTTGGAATGGGTTATTCCACAATTCTTTCCTGCCAACACAAGCATACACCTCCTAACCCCTAAAAAGGCTGTAGTGGATGTGCGTAGGCGAATCCCCATTTAATGCCATTACCTGCACATAGCAAATATAATTAATACACAATTAACAAATTCACTGAACACTCTTTCAAGAAACGTTAATGGGCAACCAAAATTTTACAACGGATTAAATCAAAAACCTCCATATTCTCTGCAAAGCATTCAGCTGGGAGACCGCCCCCCCCCCCCCGCCCCCCTCCGCCCCCTCCCTCCTCCAGGGCCCCTAAACAGATATTCTTGGCAAGGAAATCAAAATTGGAAACTGTACTCCAAGTGTGGTCCCACCAAAACCCTGTACAATTGCAGCAAGGTCTCTTCACTCTCATACACCAATCCCTCTGTAATAAAGCTGAACATTCTATTCGCCCTCCTAATTGCTTGCTTGAACCATGTTGATGTTCTGTGCTCCATGTACAAGAACAAAGCACAATACAGCAGAGGAACAGGCCCTTCGGCCCTCCAAGCCTGTACCGACCTTGGCCTAAACCCTCAGCACTTCCTTGAGGGCAGCACGGTAGCATAGTGATTAGCACAGTTGTTTCACAGCTCCAGGGTCCCAGGTTCGATTCCCGGCTTGGGTCACTGTCTGTGCGGAGTCTGCACGTTCTCCCCATGTCTGCGTCGGTTTCCTCCGGGTGCTCCGGTTTCCTCCCACAGTCCAAAGATGTGCAGGTTAGGTGGATTGACCATGCTAAATTGCCCTTAGTGTTCAAAATTGCCCTTAGTGTTCCGGGGTTACTGGGTAATGGGGATAGGGTGGAGGTGTTGACCTTGGGTAGGGTGCGCTTTCCAAGAGCCAGTGCAGACTCGATGGGCCGAATGGCCTCCTTCTGCACTGTAACTTCTATGAAAACATTGTGCTGTGAAAAGAATAAAGGCTCCCAGAATGGCAACAATTCTCCGCCTCTCGTCTTTCAACCAAAATAGAGGCAACCAGGGAAAATAAAGGTAAAAAGAACAACCTGAGAGCAACATGAAAAGCAAATGAACTTCCTTGGACTCCTCAACGAGTTTTTAACCTTCCCTCTGTTCTATCCTGTCTCATCCACCACTCCGACTCATGCCAGCTGAGATCAGAGTAGTTCAGAGTGTCTCCAAGGCCTAGCTTCAAAAGGAAGGAGATTGTGCCCCCTTTTAAAAAAAACCAGAATTAGCTACCAAAAACCAGGTAGGTTTACAGGCCCACCAAGTTTAAGTGTCCTTGACAGGCCAGAGAAAAAGGTAAGTGACGTTTTGGGAAGGGGTGGTCAGGTGGAAGGGGGCGTGGGAAAGGGTCGGGTTGGGCTGGAGGGGGGGATGAGAGACTGGCCTGGTGGGGCAGGAGTGGGGCGGGAAAGTGTCCCCGTGGGGTGTTGGGCTGTCTTTTTATGATAGTTACCCAGAATTCAAAGAGATTTAGTTCTTCTAACCCAGTCGGAATCATCAGAAGTTTCAGATGGTTCCCAGGGCAATTGCCCAGAGGAAGTTTGCACTTCCGGGCAATTGGCCCACAAACATTTATCTGGGAACCTCTGAAGGGCATCTTTGGGGTACACTCAAGATCCGATGAACTGGAGCTCGGAAGTTATAGCCCGATATTTATAGGGAGGACAGAATAGGTGAGGAAGGATAAGGAGGAGTGAGCACATTGATGAAGGAGGTTATTATTGAAGGCCCCGCCTTCTCAACCTTGACCCTCACCTGAGGTGTGGTGACCCTCAGGTTAACCCAGCACCAGTTAGCTCTCCCCTCAAAGGGGAAAGCAGCGCGTGGTCATCTGGGAATAGGGTGACTTTACATTTAAGGAGGGAATACCTGCTCCGGGAGAGAACTTGCATTCATAAAGGGGTTCAGCGTAAGGTTAGAAATCAAATAAATGTTCAAAAAAAATTGTTCCACTAGTCGATGCACCAGAGACCCCCAAACTGAAGGAGGGAAGTGGAAGATGGAATGTGTAGACAGATCAGAGAGATAGCTGTTGTTGATGGAGATTTTAATTGATTGGGACAGGGAGTAAATTGATGGAAAGGATGCACTGTGCGTTACTCCTTCCTCTCTGCATTACTCCTTCCTCAATTAATATGCTTACAATGGGATTGACATTGTGACATTTCTTTCTGAGTAAGGCAGTAAGTCAAGTCTCCAAGTGAAATTTGGGCAAGTGTGGCGAAATGGAGATAATTTTATGCAGCAGATGCCATGGGTAAATAGCGATTAGAAACAGGCTTTTGCAGTGATATAGAAGAAAATGAGAAAATAGGTTAAGAAAGACGCCAAGAAAAGAAAGAGGATCAGGAGGGAATTTCCAAACATTCCATCAATATGTCAGCACCCCCGAGGGTGGAGAAAACTCCAGAAACTGAACTGGACCCAGCCACATTAATACAGTGGCTACCAGAGCAGGTCAGAGACTGGGAATCCTGCGGAGAGTAACTCACCTCCTGACCCCCCAAAGCCTGTCCACCATCTACAAGGCACAAGTCAGGAGTGTGAGGGAATACTCTCCACTTGCCTGGATCAGCGCAGCTCCAACAACACTCAAGAAGCTCAACACCATCCAGGACAAAGCAGCCCCACTTGATTGGCACCCCTTCCACAAACATTCACTCCCTCCCCCACCGACGAACAGTGACAGCCGTGTGTACATCTACAAGATGCACTGCAGCAACTCACCAAGGCTCCTTAGACAGCACCTTCCAAACCCACGACCTCTACCATCTAGAAGGACAAGAGCAGCAGATACCTGGGAACCCCACCACCTGGAGGTTCCCCTCCAACTCACTCACCACCCTGACTGGGAAATATATCGGCCGTTCCTTCACTGTCGCTGGGGCAACATCCTGGAACTCCCTCCCTAACAGCACAGTGGGTGTACCTACACCACATGGACTGCAGCGGTTCAAGAAGGCGGCTCACCCCCACCTTCTCAAGAGGCAATTAGGGATGGACAATAAATGCTGGGCGCAGCCAGCGACGGCCATGTCCAGAGAATGACTGAATTTGTCAATGATAAGTGGAAATTGACAGGGCTATTTAATAACTCTTTCAGTGTTTGCCAAACAGAAGGATTTTGGGAGGAAGGCAAATCCTAAATTAAACGAAACGTAAATGACAGACATGATAATAAATAGGAGGAGATTATGAGAGAAGTTTGTTAAACTGATGAAATATATTCAAGGATCCGAAAGCTTGAGAAATTGTATTTTAGATTTCTTTGAGAGTCGATGTGTGCTGGAGGACTGGAGGATGACCAATATAATCTCCAACTTCAGAAAGGCAGACAGAACAAACCCAGGTCATTACAGACCAGTTCGTTCAACATCAGCAATTTGGAACAACTTGTAATCTTTAATTAAAGATAAAACAAATAAATACCATGAGATAGAGAAAATAATTAGAAGCAATGAAGATGATTTTCTATCGAGAGGATCCCGCTCGACAAACCAGGCTGATTATTTCAGGAGGTGACAGATATGGAACCTGCAGATGAACTTTCAGCGGATTTCCAACACGGTGCCACACAGGAGACCATCGGAGAAGATGGCAGGATATGGAAATAGGGAGGCACTTAGCAAATTGCATTTACAAACTGGATAGGAGGGACAAAACAGAGGCTGGGAGTTGAGGGCAGTTTCTCAGACTGTTTGGGCAGAGGTAGCAGCGTTACACAGGGTTCAGTTCAGCTCACTGTATCCATCAATCATTTGGAAAAATGCTGGAGCAAGGGATGTCCAAATATATAGACAATATAGAATTATGAGGCATGGAACTAATTCTGAGTACTAAAGGAAACTGCAAAGGAATATTGCGAAGAATATAGAATGGGAGAAAACTGGCTGATGCAGAAGAATAGAGATAGGATAGCACAGTGGTTAGCACTGTGGCTTCACAGAGCCAGGGCCCCAGGTTCAATTCCCTGCTGGGTTACTGTCTGTGCGGAGTCTGCACGCTCTCCCCGTGTCTGCATGGGTTTCCTCCGGGTGCTCCGGTTTCCTCCCACAAGTCCCGAAAGACGTGCTGTTGGGTGAATTGGACATTCTGAATTCTCCCTCCGTGACCCGAACAGGCGCCGGTGTAGCCATGTAAAATGGCTGACTCCCGATTAGAATGGCCAAACCCCGATTTAAAATGGCGAACGGAAGAGGCTGATGGGAAAATCAGCCAACAGGACACAAACAGACAGCTGCAGGTAAAACAGTGTATTCGCCTCTGGGGAAGTCAGTCCAGATCGATACCTGCAGCCATTAACATCACAACAACCCAGCCACCTGCATAGTAAGCAGCCATCCCCGGGAACAATTGCTACAAATTAGCAATTGAAAGCCGACCCAGACCTTTCGGCGCCAGCAGGGGCTAACACAAAGAAAGGTAAAGGACCACCCCCCGATCAAGGAATCGCTCCAGTATTAGAGAATATCGAACCAAGTGATTGGGACCAAGTCCAATCACTTGGAACCAGGTACAAGGTCCGCCCCGAGAGGCGGGAAGCCCCTGGGGACTACAAGAATAGGGGCCAAGTTCAACTCAACCCTTCTCTTCCTGCTCGCAACCTTCGAGACCCTTCTACAAGAAACCGTAAGTCTTACTCCAGCGATCGCTACCAGATAGACACTCCTGACTATCGACTTGTACCAGCTTTTGAATCTCGCAGGCTCAGAACCAATTCGAAAGACCATTCGTTTCCCTGACCTGGTGGGCCATTTCCAAACTTAAGTATTGGCCTGTTAGTGGTAGGTAGTAGTCTAGAAGTAGGATTATTGTATAAGTATTAATTGCTGTATATAATAAATGAGCGTTGATTTAACTCTTACTAAGCGGTGTGTTGGATTATTAATCATAACTCGGACTTGAACCACGTGGCGGTATCAGAAAGATACCTGGCGACTCGAGCAAAGGTGACAGAATTAGAGCAAATAAACTAAGGCTAAAACGAGCAACACCGGAATGTGGCGACGAGGGGATTTTCACAGTAACTTCATTGCAGTGTTAATGTAAGCCGGCTTGTGACAATAATAAAGATTATTATTGTTTAAAATGGGAGCGAAAGGCGGCTGTGTATCTTAATAAAGGTTGGGGAAGCAAGGAAGGTTGAGGAATTGGGGGAAAGAGATGTGCGCCATGAGCTCAGATACAGATCCAAGTGCCAAGGATGAGAAGTCACTTCGAGCAAAGGTTGAGGGAGCACAGGGGTGGTGAAAAGGGTGTTCGAGACGGAGGCTTTCAAATGGGGATGGGTACGAGGTCTGGATGGGCACACACTACATCTGTGGCAGTGTGGGGGGGGGGCGGCGGCATGGTGGAAAATGTAACTCAGGAGAACGGCTTTCAGCTGGGAGGAGTAGTCGGTATTGGTGAGATCGGTCACGGATAGCAAGAGTGAGACATTTCACAGGGACAAATCTGGAGATTAGCTGCGATGGAGACAGGTCAGAAGCATCAAAGACATAGCGAGAGGGAGGGGTGGGAGGTTAACATCCAAGAAACACAAAAAGTGTCCAAAGTTGTGCAGGTTAGGTGGATTGGCCATAATGAAAACTTGCCCCTTAGTGTCTAAGGATGTGCATGTTAGATGGGATGATGGTGTTAAGGCGGGGGAGTGGGCTTGGGTAGGGTACTCTTTTTCAGAGGGTCAGTGCAGACTCAATGGGCCGAATGGCCTCCTTCTGCACTGTGCGGATTCTATGATTCTAAACCATGTAGGTCCCCGATGTACAGAAAATGGGAGGTCACCAGTAGATGCCACTTGGAAGACGAGTCTAAGATTAGGATGTCACCATCAGCACACTTGTGCGTGTGTGAGCTGCTTTGAAAGCAAAAGTCTACCAAAGGTGAAACAAAATTGAGTGACAGGGTTATTTTACTATCAATGAAAACATTGAGCTTCAAACATTTTTGCTGAACTACGCGATCGTGAGTGCAGCCACCTTACCAAATCTAGTGTCGTTTTCTCCAAAATATTCACCAGTTTTTCAACCTTGGTATTTGCGGTAAAAATGAAGTCATCATCAACCCAGAGCAGATATTTTGTTGTGACTTGTGAAATAGCTAAGTTCCGCCCGGCAAACCAACCCTGTCAAGATCAGAAATCGGATTAGTTCTCAACAAACACATTGCACATGGAAATAAGGCTCATTACCTTCCCTCTATAAACACGTTTGTTCTGTAAATATCCATTCCGCCCTCCCTCACTTATTTTGAATTGCTCTGTAATTGGTAACAGGAAGCGTGACTGGTGGGAGTTGAACAATAATATTTTGGTTGCTAGTGAGGAATGGATGACGCATCATTTCTATGTGGGGTCAGTTTGGTTAATTTAATGGGTTTGTCAAGCCTCACTCAGATTGGCTTAAACTTTTTTTGAGGCATTTATCATAAATATCAATTTAGCACGGATGGGTAGAGTCACTCACGGTGACAATAGATTGCCTTGCTAATCGATGACCCTGTTCTGATCGCAGGGCAGCTAGATTGCAGGATACAACTCAGGAAATGATGCAGATGGAGGGATGTCATTGCCCTGGCAAAGCCAAGTATGGGCTCTTCAAAGGAAGCAAAGTCTTGCATTCTGTGGCACCTGGGAACCTTGGCACTGTCAGCTTGGCACCTTGGAAGTGCCCCTTCCAGCCTGGCAGTGCCACCCAGGCATTGCCCAGGTGGCATCACCAAGGTGCTAGGGTGGCAGCAGGAGTGCCAGGGTACCACCCTACCCAGAGCCCGACTATCTGGGGGCCTCCACTGGCCTGGGAGACCTCCCCAGGTGCCATTACGCCTGGTCCACGTTGGTGTGGGCCAATGATAAACAGCGCCCTGGCGAGGTCTCCCAGGTGAGGGCGTTCGCTCCCAAGCCTCAGGAGAATCAGGCGGCATATTTAAATGGGCCGTTATATGTTCATCTGGATCTTGCCCAGCGAGGGCAAGATCCAGATCACGATGTCTCGCGAGATTGCTTTAGATCTCGTGAGACGTTCCGAGCTTCGCAAATCTCGCCATCCTTCCCTCTCTCGTTCTTAACATCCAATACTGACAGAACAGGAAGAATGTTAGAGCCCAGAAACTAAAAGTCCCTTTAATGTAATCAAACATCCTAATCAGCTTCATTGGAGCAACTCCCACACTAAATCTGACTTCACGTCACATAAGGAGATATTCAGACTGGTGACTAAAAGATTGGTCAAAGTACTGGGTTTTAAGGAACATCTTATAAAGGAAGCCAGAAGCAGGGAGAGTTAGGAAGGGAATTCCAAAGGGGAAGGCGTGGCCACCAATGGTAATTCAATGAAAATGAGGGAATGTGCAAAGGGCCAGGATTGGAGGGATTTTGTGGCAGGAAAGCAGTCAATCACTTTCCAGGTTCAGAGATTGAAATTAACTCTCTTTCTGCTTCAGATGGAGGGTCGGACTTAGCTTTATCATCCGAACAATTTATTTAACCGGTCTAATTATGGATGGCTTACATTTCTGACATTAGGGGTGGGATTCCCGTTGTGGAATGCTGCTGCCGGAGTAGATTCGCGGGAACTGGGCGCCCAGCGTTGACCAGGAGAAATTCAAGGAATGCAATGTGACCAGTGTGCAGCCCACACAATTCCCAGCCCCGCTGGTGTCTGATTCGCTGGGCTCGGGATTCACGTTAAGAGGCTGACAAGCCGGAGCAGCTATTGAGCTCTCCGCTCGGCACAGGCTGTCATTCCAGACAAGATGATGGCTGCAGGTAGACCAGCTCCAAGGTTCCTGGAGTCGGAGATCGAACGAATACTGGATACCATCGAGGAGAGGAGGGACACTCTCTTTCCAGAACCTGACACATGAATGTCCAACATGGCTGCACATTCACCGAGACGTGGCTGGGCATGGGGGCAACAGTGTGAGCTCATAAGAACATAAGAACTAGGAGCAGGAGTAGGCCATCTGGCCCCTCGAGCCTGCTCCACCATTCAATGAGATCATGGCTGATCTTTTGTGGACTCAGCTCCACTTTCCGGCCCGAACACCATAACCCTTAATCCCTTTATTCTTCAAAAAACTATCTATCTTTATCTTAAAAACATTTAATGAAGGAGCCTCTACTGCTTCACTGGGCAAGGAATTCCATAGATTCACAATACTTTGGGTGAAGAAGTTCCTCCTAAACTCAGTCCTAAATCTACTTCCCCTTATTTTGAGGCTATGCCCCCTAGTTCTGCTTTCACCCGCCAGTGGAAACAACCTGCCCGCATCTATCCTATCTATTCCCTTCATAATTTTATATGTTTCTATAAGATCCCCCCTCATCCTTCTAAATTCCAACGAGTACAGTCCCAGTCTACTCAACCTCTCCTCGTAATCCAACCCCTTCAGCTCTGGGATTAACCTAGTGAATCTCCTCTGCACACCCTCCAGTGCCAGTATGTCCTTTCTCAGGTAAGGAGACCAAAACTGAACACAATACTCCAGGTGTGGCCTCACTAACACCTTATACAATTGCAGCATAACCTCCCGAGTCTTAAACTCCATCCCTCTACTAATGAAGGACAAAATTCCATTTGCCTTCTTAATCACCTCTAACCAACTTTTTGCGACTCATGCACTAGGACACCCAGGTCCCTCCTCCTTCTCCTCTCGAGACTATTCTGTCCTGGATCCCTATTGGCGGGAGGCGTGGGAAGGATGGGACCTGTCTGCGTACAAAGTCCCGCATCTGTAAGTACCTAAAGTCATTTCCCCTTTCCAGCCCAGCTTTCTCCTCCAAGCCCCTCAAACTCGCAAAGCTCCCCTCCAGGAACATATCACCCACCCTCCCCACCCCCACCCGCCGCCATGTTTGAAACCCTCCATCCATGTTCCCGGGGGCGAATCGATGGTTATCACATATTGGAGCCCAGACAGACACACGCACCTCCCCTACATGCCTCCTCCACTGGCCCCAAATCCGCAGGGCCGCCCCCACTACCGGGCTGGTGGAGTATCTGGCCGGCGACAGCGGTAGGGGAGCCGTGACCAGGGCTGCCAAACTGGTGCCCCTGCATGAAGCCGCCTCCACCCGCTCCCAGATAGACCCCGTACCCACCATCCACTTCCTTATCATGGCTATGTTAGCCGCCCAGTAGTAGTTGATCAGACTCGGCAATGCCAGTCCCCCCTTGCTGCGGCTCCTTTCAAGCATCGCCTTCTTCACCCGCGGGGATTTTCCCGCCCAGACAAAGCTCATGATGATTTTGCCGGTCCTTTTGAAGAAGGACCGTGGGATAAAGATCGGGAGGCACTGGAAGATGAACAGGAACCTAGGGAGGATTGTCTTCTTTACAGTCTGCACCCTCCCCGCCAGTGACAGCGGGAGTGCATCGCATCTCTGAAACACCCTCTTCATTTGTTCCACCACCCTAGTCAAATTTAACTTGTGCAACCTGCCCCAGTCACATGCCACCTGTCTCCCCAAGTACCGGAAACTTTCCTCCACCAGCCTAAATGGCAGCTCCTTCAGTCTATTCTCCTGGCCCCTCGCCTGCACCACAAACATCTCACTCTTGGCCATATTTAATTTGTACCCTGAGAACTGGCCGAACTTCCTCAATGTTTCCAGTATATTTTCCATCCCGGCCAGTGGGTCCGACACGTACAGGAGCAGGTCGTCCGCATAGAGAGAGACCCTATGTTCCACCCCCTCCCTAGTCATTCCCTTCCACCCCTTCGCAGCTCTCAACGCCATCGCCAATGGCTCTATGGCCAGCGCGAACAGCAACGGGGAGAGTGGGCACCCCTGTCTGGTCCCGGGGTGTAGTCTGAAATAATCTGACATTATCCTGTTCATCCTAACGCTAGCTTTTGGGGTCTGGTACAATAGTCTGACCCAATTAACCAGTCCCTCCCCGAACCCAAACCGTCCAAGCACCTCCCACAAATAGCCCCACTCCACCCGGTCGAAGGCCTTCTCAGCGTCCATTGCCACCACTACCTCCACCTCTTTGCCCGTCGGGGGCATCATGATCACATTAAGCAATCTTCTCAAGTTAGCTGTCAGCTGCCTGCCTTTCACAAACCCTGTCTGATCGTCCCCAATCACCTCCGGTACGCAGTCCTCAATTCTAATCGCCAGGACCTTGGCCAGGAGCTTGGCATCCACATTGATCAGGGAGACTGGCCTGTATGACCCGCAGGATTCCAGGTCCTTGTCCCGCTTCAGTATCAGCGAGATGGTGGCTTGCGACATCGTCGGTGGCAGGGTCCCTCTGTCCATTGCCTCATTAAAAACCCTTGTCAGGACTGGTCCCACTATCTCAGAGAACTTCTCGTAAAACTCTACTGGGTATCCATCCGGTCCCGGGGCTTTTCCCGACTGCATGGCCTTTAGGCCCCCCAATACCTCCTCCGCTCTAATCGGGGCCCCCAGCCCGTCCACTAGTCCCCTGCCTACTTTTGGGAAGGTTAGTCCATCCAGGAACCTTTTCATCTCCTCCGGCTCCTCCGGGGGTTCTGAAGTGTACAGCTTACTATAGAAGTCCCGAAATACCTTATTCAGTCCTGCCGGGTCCCCCACTCTGCTCCCCTCCCCATCAACCACTCTACTTATTTCCCTGGCCGCCTCCCTCTTCCGGAGTTGCTGCGCTAGCAATATGTTGGCCTTCTCCCCATGCTCATACACCACTCCCCTCGCCTTCCTAAGTTGTTCCACGGCCCTATTCGTGGACAGCACCCCCAGTTCCGCCTGCAGTCAACGTCTCTCCCTGAGTAGGTCCTCCCCCGGGGACCCCGCATGCTCCTCGTCTATCCGGTGAATTTCCCTAACCAATCTGTCCATTTCTGCTCTGTCCGCCCTGGCCCTGTGAGCCCGATTTGAGATCAGCTCCCCCCTCACTACTGCCTTCAGCGCCTCCCACAGGGTCGCTGCTGAAACCTCCCCCGTATCGTTCACCTGCAAGTAATTTTGCACACACTTCCTGATGCACGATCAATGACCACTAAAGCGAGGTTGGAGTCCAACTGAAGGCTTTAATAAGCTAGATGTTTCCCCAGCAGCTCAGGTACAGAATGAAGGCTGCTGGGGCGGCACAGGCTCTTATACCCCGCCTAGCAGGGCGGAGCTACCATACAGCTTGACACTCCGTACAGTGTTTTGTAACTATTTACAATTCTATTAACTATTTACAATTTATGATTTAAAT